>NC_063199.1:3314345-3414345 GCF_017589495.1 Alosa alosa
TAGGCTAATATTCCACTATTCCACAAGGATAGGTTGATAAGTTAACAAAAACAGGAAGGAAGAAATAAAGCATTTGAAATGTATCCCACAATTCCACTAAGAGGCATATTGAACTACTGTATTGTTTTACATGTTTTTTCTGCATGGGTCAGCTATCATGTTGTTGTTTGGTGATTTGCTCTTTACTACACCCACTTCTGAGCAAACAAGCCATATAGGTTGATCATGTAGCCTACTGCTGTCATATACAGTTCTTTCTTCCATAAAATAACTCTAATTCATATGGTTAATTATCCTTTCTACTTGTCCCTATAGTCATAGTTCATTTCGGGCTCATCATTGCGGGGACTGGCTGATCTGCTGCTCAGGCTACTTTTTGTTTTAGGCCTATAGGCTACTGCATACACAGATCAAGCTTGAGTTTTGTTATCAATATTTGCATAATATTTGCAAAGTCTATGAATAGCCATATTGGATGATACCAAAATGCTAATATTTTAATTCATTATATTATTTTACTTGAATAGGTTGACAACGCTACAACGTTCAGTAGGTTATCAGCCCAATTCACGATGTTATAATCATGGCTATCTCTCTTTACCAGTTGCCACTTATGTCTGTCCTCTTCAAAAATTGGAAGCATGGCACATTTGGCAGCATTTCCTCCAATACTTTTCGTCTTTTTACCTGGCCTTTTCAGTCCCTCATGGCATCTTTCTACCATCCATCTCCCTGACGCTTATCACTACGGTAGATCCGCCCGGCTGGTATCTGAGAAAACTTTTAGGAAAGACGGGCTATATGGACCCAACCAAATTAACTCTTCTTGGGAGGGGAGAACAACGCATGCAGAGGCTGCGGTGTTAGGCATAGAATGCTAACGTGTGTAGCCAACTTTAAGAGAAGATAGATTAACGTGACAAATGCCAATATTTTTCCCTCGACCGGCCCAAAAGTGAAGCGCCCACCGGAATTCTCCCGATTACCCACTCGGGCCTGGTTCTGTACCAGATGTAGATTTACTGCTTGTCGCAGCATCTAATTCAGATCCCCGGTGCCGCCCCAAATCGTTTTCGGGCCAGCGACAAAGAGACCAGATGTTTTGAGGCTGATAACACAGCGACCAGCTAGATCATGGGATGGCTACAAAATAAAAAATAGAAGAATAAATATGCGAGTGAAATACATTTTAGATTCGATCATAAAACCATCCAGAAACTCTGACAAACCATACAGTTCTTTTTACAATGTTATCAGCACTAGTGTAATGCGTGAAGTAGTAGGCAGACCCCCACATGAAAGGGTCTCAAACACTCAGAGACATGCCCAGACAAAACACCCCTACAAAGTAGGGGATCATAGACTATCATTTTCGTCACCTAAGACCTCCATGATTTCAGTTATAAAGGTTACATCACAATGCGTAGCGTCTAGCTAACACATTTTTCAACCAAAACCACTAACAACATGCTAAACAGGTTATTGGCTATGCTAGTAGCATACTATAAGTTTATTTCCAGCTATTAACACTCCTATACATTTCATACAAAGTTTATCACATAACACATAATAATAACAACAAAACACACATATGGGTTTGAGGCCAATATGGACGCCCAGGGGTTTGACACCAGTCACATGACTGTCACATGACACTACATCCAATATGGATACCGAGGGGGCGTGGCATTGTTTGACACCAGACACATGACTGTCACATGACTTTACATCCAATATGGCTGCCCAGGGGTTTGACACCAGTCACATGACTGTCACATGACTCACAAAACAATAACAATAACAAACAACACATGGTGACAACCACGTGGCTAATTTGCATAAAAATGAGGCGTGGTTATGACGTGATTTATGACGTTTCAGGGGGCGGGGCTTATTTTGACAGATAGTTCAGGATAATTACTACTGATGAGCTGCTGGTCAACCTCCTCAAGGGAAATCTTCTGGATAGTGCACTCTTCTGGATCACCTCACAACCAGCGGCAGCCAGTAATCTTCCTTGTGACAGTGTTGACATGGTGACTGAGCTGAAGGGTTTTAACGACCAACAAAAGGAGGAGTATTTCAAAAAGATCCATATCGGACATGATGGGAAGGCTGAAGAGGTGATCTCATACCTGCACAAGTCAAGATCCCTCAGTGTCTTGTGCGACATCCCAGCCTTCTGCCAGATTTTGTCCAAGATAGTAAAAAACACAACAAAGCCCTTCAGAAGCTTGACTAGGCTATTAGGAGACTTCCTGTACCAGCACATCGACCAGCTGAAAGAAAAAGCAGACACCAATAAGAAAAGATACTACTCAACCTGGGGAAGCTTGCATGGGACCTACTCAAAACGGATAAAAAAGACTTCAATGAAAGTGGTCTGAAAGCATATGGCATTGAGCCTCATGACTACGTTGTTTTCTCTGGGATATGCACAGAGTCGGACACACAGAGCAGTCAGGACCCCTACTCGGACGAGCGGAGGTTTCATTTTTTTGATCACCACATCCAAGAGTTTCTTGCAGCTATGTACGTCATCTTATCATTTGCACGTGACAAGAAGAATCCAATTCAGGAACTAACTGGCAATACAAAAAGGATGGCAAAGCCAACATTGTTTGATGTCCAGAAGTCTGGCTTAAAGAAAGACAGTCTTAACATTTTTGTAAAACTTTTCTTCGGTCTCTGTGAAAAGTCGAATCAAGATCTTATGAAGACGTTGATGGGTTGGATAGCCAAGTCACAGAGCACACCAGTGGAATGGAATGAAAATGGTGAGAAACTAATCAACCATATATCAAAGACTTTACACGAAGATCCACCAGATCAGAGTGCCAAACGCTTAGGATTTCTCTGTGAACTGAATGACAAGTCTCTGCTGAATAAAATCCAAGATTACATCCAACGCAATTCACCAGAAAAATTGGATCAGGACCTGATCATAATGTTGCAGACAAATGAGGAAATTCAACAGAAGTTTGAAATGAAGTACTTTAAGAAATCAGATACAGATGTGACAAAATTTATCCCGGTGGTGAAAATGTCAAATACAGCAAAGTAAGTGGCAATAAATTATCCAGTCTGTAATTACACATCATAACTTTTTGCCTTTATATGATAGGAGAGTGAAGACTGGCAGTGGCAGTTAGAGATGGGAGAGATAATGACCTAGCAGAGGATTCACACAGTAGCCACCTTATGAGAAAGAGGTGACACATATTCATTGGCAGACATCTCATTTTGATGCATTCACTTTCATTCTAGGTTGAACCGGTGTAACCTGACTGTAGCCAGCTGTAACAGGCTAGCCCAATCACTGAAGAATACTCGCTCCCATGTCACAGAGATGGACCTGAGCGAGAATGAGATTGGTGATTCTGGGGTGAATCACATTTCCTCAATGGCGCAGGATGGGAACTGTAATATTGAGCGTTTAATGTAGGACTCAATGATACTAAGTGGTTTAGTTGCTAATAAAAACTTTTTTTCTATATTTGCAATATGTAATCATGGAACCAAGCACTTTGATAGTCTTCTACACATAATTTCAATGTGTGCAATCAAGGATTTTTGATTTCACCATGTGATGGGATAAGGATCACAGATCACATATACATCTTCACCAGTATGCTTACATGTGCTCATTGGATACTAAATCCACAACCTTGATGTTGTTAGCACCTTGCTGGCTGCAACAGTTGAGCTGATCTATGTACCTTGAAAGACCGTAAAAGTAAAGATTATGTGATACTTCCTCCCTCTGCAGTTTTGTCTGCTGTGGACTGACATCTGAGACTTGTGACAGCCTAAACCAAGCTCTGCAAACAAAGGACTCACGTGTCAGAGAACTCGACATCAGCAACAATGACCTCGGTGACCAAGGACTGATCTCCCTCTCCTTGGCCCTGGCTAACGTGAACTGCAAGCTACAGACACTGAGGTAGTAAAGCATCAGCAAAGTGCCATTCTGGATTGATGGTTTGCAATCAGTCACACTTTATATAATCTTTAAATTATGGTTAAATACTGGAACTGAAGCTGATCATTCAAATAAATCTAATGAGGCATTAAAGTGTTTAAAAGCTATCACACTAACCACTAGAAATTATTAACAATTTGTATTGAAACATTTATAGTTTTTTTTACCAGGTTCACAACATTACATAATAATATTATTATGTCCATGTAAATCACAGGAAGAAATGGGAGGTTGTAAACCCATCTATATTCAAAGTTGATCAATATGCTGGCTCCCTATGAGAAGTAAAATGCTATTTAACTGTATATTACTGCTATGTAAAATATCTTACAAATGAGGCGGAGAGACTCATATCTTCAATCCAAAGTTACTGTATACCTATGTACTAGCCTGATAGCCTGGTGGAGATGTCAAATATGTTAAGCCTGTTCACAAATGTATCGATGTTATAGAAATCATCTGTCCAAAAAGCATGCTTTAGCAACAGTAAAAATCTAGCTTAGCTGACATAATGTATGTAGCCATACAGTTCTGTTCTTTGTTTTCAGACTTGCCTGCTGTCAGCTCACATCAACAGCCTGTGAGGATCTCAACTTAAGTCTGCAGTCAGCTGATTCAAGTCTGAAACATCTGGACTTGAGTTTCAATGACCTTCAGGACTCAGGTGTTCAACAACTTTTTGCTGGTGTAACAAAACTTGAGACCCTGAGGTGAGATCAGTGGTTTTTGTCTGAGTAAAGTCTTGAGGTGTTATCAAGGCCTTTTCTAATTGAAGACACCATCTATCTATCTATTCATCTCTCTGTCTATCTATCTATCTATCTAACCTTGAATTATTGTGATACAATAAGATATTGTCACATGTGACAGAGATAGATAGATAGATAGATAGATAGATAGATAGCTTGTTTTTCAATGCAAGGACATCCATGTTCCTTTGAAGAACACATGCTTTTCAAAAATCAGAAATACTGATTATTATTGTTATTATATACAGTAGGCTAGTAGATTAACAGTCTGTAACACTGATTGATCTTACTGTAGACTGGCCTACTGCAACCTTACAGAAGGGAGTGGCCAGTATATTGGTGAGCTGCTGCAGTCTCAAACCCTGAAAGAGTTGGATTTGACCAACAACAACCTGAAGGACTCCGGAGTGGAGCAGCTCCTCTCTAGAGGCTTGGCAAGTGCAGACTGCACACTGGAGAAGTTAATGTAAGTCAGTGAACATCTGATGGAAGTATAATCATCTAAGTCAGGAAGTCTTGGGATATTATGTAGGTCTAAACATTACATCACTTGAGAGGGGCGTACTGTAATTCTCAATCCTAATGGGAAAAACTATATTGGTAAAAGCACAAGTGCAAAGCTTTAAGATGTTTTTGAGAAGATATATGCGGCTTGTATCCATGCATCATTGTCGTGCCTGAATAATATGCATACTGTATCTTTCTTAGCTTCACATATTGAGATAATAGTTTAATTTACCACACAAAATGTTCTGTAACCGCAATTTCAAATTCCATGCAGATTGAAGAAATGTGGGATCACGCTGAAAAATGAGAGCTGCTCTAAAGTTGTGTCCGCGGCCATTAAGTCTGAGAAGTGTCACCTGAGAGAGCTGGACCTGAGTTACAATTATCTACTGGACTCTGGAGCAAAGGCTGTCATTGTGGCTGCAGTGGACGCATCCAACAAGACTGAGAGACTGAGGTTAGGAGGAGCAACTGGTGAAGGCCATGGTTTCTCAGCCACACCTTTCCCTACTCAAATGCACATTTAATTTTATAACAGATAAATGTTCATCACCTGATCACAATATCCAAGTAGATGACTACATGATATGAACAGAGCTCAACATCATCTACATATATTATATACACACTTCTGGTCAAAAGTTTGGGGTCACTTAGACATTTCCATTCCACTCCATTATAGACAGAATACCAGCTGAGATCAGTTATCAGTCGCATTGTTTTTTTTTTAATCAGGGCAGCAGTTTTCAGATTACATTATGTGCTTACATAATGCAAAAGGGTTTTCCAATGTTTTCTCAGTTAGCCTTTTAAAATGACATCAGATTTGTAAAAAAAATGTGCCTTTGCAACATTAGATGAATGGTTGCTGATAAGGGGAAATGTAGATATTGCATTAAAGACCAGCCCTTTCTTTCTACAACAGCCGAGAACACTTTTACAATTATGTAATCTGAAAACTGCTGCCCTGATTAAAAAAACATTGCAATTCATCTCAGCTGGTATTCTGTCTATAATGGAGTGGGATGGAAATTTCTGAGTGACCCCAAACGTTTGATTGGTAGTGCACATACATGTGTGTGTGTGTGTGTGTGTGTGTGTGTGTGTGTGTGTGTGTGTGTGTGTGTGTGTGTGTGTGTGTGTGTGTGCGTGTGTGTGAGTGTGTGTACAATATGCAGCATAGCATGTGTGGTGTGTCTGCCTCCGTTACACTGCTCTAACAGCTTATGACCATGTGACACTGACTGAAACATTGATTGAAATGAAAACATTGAGATGATGAACATTGATGACACTGTCAAATCAGACATCTACTGACTGAAGCATGATGCAATTTTGTTGATTTGTGTTACTAACCAACACAGAAGGATGTCTGTTGCTACTGTCATAGATATATATGTAAAAAGTGGTTTTGTAGCAAGCATTTGTTGAATATCCATTTTTATGCAGCCGTGTCTGTGGATGTTTACTATTAAACATTATGAAAACATACAGTAGGGGCTAAAAAATGGTTTTAATGGTTGATTCAAGCTCTCCATTTGTTTGCAGTCTGTCGCTCTGAAGCATTAAAGAAGATGGTTGTACAGGTCTGGCTAACGCCCTGAGAAGAAACACATCCCACATGAAACATCTTGACCTGAGATTCAACCACCCTGGATAACTGAATAACTCCAGCAGTGCACTAGAGGGAATCAGGTTAGTCATGGTTTAATTTTTAGTTTAAAATTTAGTTTAGTCATTTCCTGCTATCTCTACCATTTTATTTTCATCTTGTGAATATTTCTGTCTGCTTGTTTTGTTCTTCTGGATTGAAGAGGGTGGAGAGTTTCGTTTGAGAAAAGGAGAAGACAGATGTACGTCTAAAATGTCATTGTTTACAGAGAAAAAAAACTTTATCAACATGTCTCTTTTTGACACTTTTATTCAAAATGACTTACATTATAGCAGTAACCACTAGCAGGACACAGTACACATACAGTATATTGTAAGAGCATCAATTATACCGTTAGTAAAAATAGGCTAATAGCCTAATAAATGAATAAATGAATGAATTGATTAATTAATGAATGATAGATTTCAAAGCTAGATGATCTATAAAGTGATTCTAACAGCCTCACCTTTCCTTGTGTGCGCAGATGAGTGTACACTTACCCCGGACAGTGGCGTGCACAGACATTTTGGGGGGCAGGTGCTCAGAAGGGGGGGCGGGGCACTTTTTAGCACACGTGGAACACTTAATTATAAAACAAATTACACGCACATGTACACAAATGAAATTTGACTTCAATTAGTAAATTAAGACAATAAAGAGACCAAAATGTATTAATTTATGTTGCCTAACAAAACCTATACAACAGAAAACGTTCGTCTTAACACATAGATTTGCAATTGCAAACTCTACCGAAATTATTTGTAGCCTATGTGGTCGTCGTCACGTTATCTGTCACTGATCTGGGCTACAGCGTAAAACTTTATCAGGTGACCAGTCGGCTAAAAATGCTTAGTTGTTTGATGCTGTATGAGACATTTTACTGCACAACAAAATGATTACACGTTGGGCTTAGAGGGCAAACTGATTTACGATTTACGATTTTACTTGATCTGTAAGACAATAAAGAGACCAAACAGTACGAGAAGGAGTTATAGTGGGCTACTGACTGTTGTCATTACATGAATGCAGATGGGCATTTTTCACAGGTAATGGGGAACTTCCCGTTTCTTCTTTCACAAATGAATGTGTTAATACATGTTGCCTAACAAAACATATACAACAGAAAACGTTCTTCTTAACACATAAATTTGCAAAATCTACGAAATTATTTGTATGTGGTAGATCACGTTATCTGTCATTGATTTGGGCTACAGCGTAAAACTTTATCTAGCTTCATCTAACTAGTTTATCAGGTGACCAGTCGGCAAAATGCTTGTTTGGTGCTGAATGAGACATTTTACTGCACAACAAAATTATTACATGTTGGGCTTAGAGGGCAAACTGTAAGATTTTTGCTTGATCTGTATGTTACCTGGCTGATGGGGCACGGGAGATGCAGCCTGTCAGCGACCATGCCTGCTATCTGAAGGCGGCTTACTGAACTGCTATGATGCTGCGTATCTGGGGTGCCCCCTTGTGTGACGCGCGAGTTCACGTGACAAAGGAAGAGAGAAAGGCTGGTCGGGTGTGCGCAAGGAGGTGGCTCATTTCGGGGCACTGTTTCAGTCGTTTTTAATGGCTCTGGTTTTCAAAACCGACCTCAGTAAAATCTTAATAATATTAATAATTAAAAAAAAAAAAAAAAAAAAAAGTTTCAAAAGGGCATTTTCGTTGATAAAGGGCAAACTTCCTAGTGCTTTAGCACCACCTAGTGTCTATGTATGCACGCCTATGACCCCGGACGAAGACACCGCCCAGATCAGGTGGGGGGAGTGGGAGATCCCAGTCCCTCAGCTCTCTGACAGGTTTGACTGCAGGACGCAGGTGCTGTGCAAAGAGTCGCTGACCGGCCGCTGCTACTGGGAGGTCAAGTGGAGCGGCCTGGTCTCCATTGGTGTGGCTTACGCTGGGATGGCCAGAAAGGGTGAGGGCCCCGACTGCACCCTTGGCCGCAACAGTCGCTCTTGGAGTCTGGACTGCAGTGATTCTAACTACACAGTCTGGCATGATAGCAAAAAGACGGACATGCCACTGCCGCCCTCTGGGTGTCACCGTGTGGGAGTGTATCTGGACTGGCTGGACGGCACCCTGGCCTTCTTCAAAATCAAGACGGTCTCCAACCAGCGCATGTTCTTCCACCTCCACACCTTCAAGCACAACTTCTCCCTGCCTCTTTACGCTGGCTTCAGAGTCTGCCGTGACTCCTCTGTGTTTATCTGCCCACAGACATCACAGAAAAAGGCCGCGTAAAACATACTACACACACACACTCACACGCACACACACATTCACACACACACACACACACACACAGAAAAAGGCTGCGTAAACATACTACACACTAGGGCAGCACGATTAATTTGTGAGCACGCCTGGTGCACAAGAAGCACAGCACCACCGACCGACTATGAAGCTCACCAGTCAGAATTCTGTGACCCTCACAGACTAAGCACACCTACCTACCAACCAGAAATGGCATAGTCAAGGAGGACGAAATTAATATAAAAGTTAGAAATGTGACAAAATCAAAGGAAGATTCTGGTATTTAGCACTTTGAGTTCCTTTTCTGGTTTGTTTTGGATGAACTAGAGTGGTGTACACCGAAATTTTGACGATTGGTCCTGTTTCGACTTTTCTGACTCGTTTTGAATCGCCTTTGACTACTCAGAATGGCTGCCAACAGGCATACTCAAACATGTCCTAAAACAACCCTTAACGTTCGTTTTCAAAACTGTTTCAAAACTCACCCAGTGGTTAGTGGTGTTCATTGGTTATTAAAATATATATATAATATATCGGCACAATGTATGATTTCCAGCTGTCTTATTTGCTATTGTGGAACTATTTTTTCAGACACCTCACAACCGCGTATAAACTTCCACTCAATATTTGAATCTGAAGCGTAGACGGTGGCGCAGTAATATCAACGTGCAATGAGTCTTCCAACAGAAATCAATGGGATTTTACAAAATGCCAAATAAAACAAAAAAGACAGAAACTGTATTTCACTACGCTACATGTTTTGGAACATCAACGAACACCACTAACCACTTGGTGAGTTGCACAGTTTTGAAAATGAACGTTAAGGGTTGTTTTAGGACTTGTTTGAGTATGCCTGTTGGCAGCCACTCTGAAAGGCGATTCAAAACGAGTCAGAAAAGTCGAGACAGGACCAATCGTCAAAATGTCGGTGTCCACCACTCTAGTTCATTCAAAACAAACCAGAAAAGGGACTCAAAGTGCTAAATACCTAGCCTAGAAATCTAGACGCGCCCCTAGCGGCAGCAAATTACATTTGCTGCCAGGGCTAGTCTAGCAACTCTCCGTTGGCTTGTGAGCTCCAGAAATCGAAACTCAATCAGGCCAATGAAATCGTGTATAGAGTCGTTAGGTGGGCTTAACATAATGATTGATGGCAGAGTTGCAACGGTTTGGCATGAATTCCCTGCTATTTGAAAACAAATAAGATGGATGTTGCTGTTGGCGAACAGTGTGACATGAGTTAAGCTTTTATTAAGTTGGCAAACGTTTGAACTAGCCAACTAGCTCCGCTGGTGGGAAACGCATGGGACTCATAGCGCTGCCGCTCTCCTATTGTGTGCAGAGGGAATTTGAAAGACAACTGATTATCCTGCCCCTTGGACAGAGCACTGCGAACGGAGAGTGCCCAGACCCTACATTTTAATGTGGGTCTGGCTCGTCAGGCTACTAAATACCGGAATTTTCCTTTAACTGTGCACGATTATTTGTAGCTTTTGCGATTAGGTAATTGCGTTGGTTCATATTGCGATTACGATTGCAATAACACACACACACACAACACACACACTATCTAATAATTATTTCCATTTCAAAGTAATATGAATATAAATTCTTGTGATGCTTGTTAATTTGTTTATGTTTCATTGGTCAACTTTTGTGATAGGCTGATGTCCTCTTGGGTGTAACCTGGGAATGATCTTGTTGATCCAGTATTGCACAAATACTTTCACCAAACTGCATCAGTTTCTCAGTGCCTCCTTTTCAAGACAATTTGCTGTTGATCTTGCTAGTTTTGGACCACAAAATCAATAATAATTATTGCTACATAAGGTAACCACACTAATGCTATATAAGATGCATTTACATTTTGCGTTAGGTTGAATAAGGTTATCCAATATCTCAGAGTAAATAGTATTTGCTGATTTTATTTGTACTGAATGATCTTTTGAAATAAATGTACTCTAACAAACAGATTAAGTTGCCTCAATGACTTGTCAATGCTCAAATGAAATTATGAAGGTGAGAACCAAATGTGAGAACAGTGATGAGGAGCAGAGGGACACACACTCCCAGAACACACACACACACACACTCTCTCTGTGTCTGTGTGAGAGTGTGCACAGCGTGGCGATAGTTTGTATGGGGGAGTTAGTCATGTAAGTTATGTTTTGGGGCATGGACTTATTATCTCTGAAAGCCTTTGTTTTGTAAACAGGCAGCATGAAGGGCACCTTATCAGTCTCCTAAAAGGCCATTCACCTGAGGACAGGAGAGAATGCATACACCATATTATTTCAGTTTCGCAAGATGTATCATGTAGATTAGCAAAGCAATGTTTGGGAGGTACTGCTGTGTCTGATGAGTGTGTGTCTATTGTGTGTGTGTGTGTATCTCCTATTATCTGCGATGTTGTGTGTTTGCACATCAGACAGGTGCAGCTGTGGACCCACAGTAAACACCTGTGGGTCTGTCAGTGTGTGAGGTCACGTGTGCCTTGGACTGTGTTTGAGGAGCTCATTCTCACTGATATTCCCTTCCGAGTTTTCCAGACTCTTTCTCTCTTTCTCTCTCTCTCTCTCACACACACACACACACACACACACACACACACATACACCAGAACAGAGACAGGGTGCCCAGCGATTGGGCTTCTCTACAGCACAGCAAAGAGAGATAAAGCCAGAGAGGGACAGTGGAGAGAAATAATCAGAGAACAGAAAGAAACAGAACACTATGATGACATGTTAGATGGAGAAATAAAGAAAGAAAGAGAAAGAGAGAGGTAGAGAGAGAAATATATACTATATATTTATAGTATATATATATATATATATATATATATATATATATATATATATATATATATATATATATAGAGAGAGAGAGAGGGGGGGACAAAGACAAAGAGACCAGAGAGAAATAAAAAGAAGAAAGCAAGAGTTGGACATTGTGTTTGCAGTATGGATAACGGCGCCATGGACAGACATTTTTTGTTTTCCATCCTCTTTCTTCAGGTAAAGCTGGATTTGATTGAATAGTTTGTTACCTCTGATTATCACACTGTTTGACATTAATTATAATTCTCTGTTGTTCTCATTAGCATATCTGTGATATTTAGAGAAATGTATTTGGTGTTACATTTCATGATTGTCATTAATTTGATGTGATTATCTTTAGTAGCAGTTTTTTTACATTTGGTTTGACACTTGTTGAGTTCACTTATCCAAGCTACAAAAATGTAGCAGATATTTCCATATTCTGTTCAAAACTTAAGATGAAAATATGCTGTTTTTAGACAGACAAAAGTATACACCTTAAATTTCATCTAATAACAGATATTATTCTGGTTTTAGCTGAAAATTCTTTTTTTCCAGACTTCCCACTATTTATTCAATGTTGGTCATATTTGCATTGAAATACACCAATCTAGTTCAGTGCTTACCATAGAGTGCTTGTCTTTTTTTGGTAGGATATCATGTTACTGTTTCAGGTACTGTATCTGGACATTGGCACACTTATTGTATTGCACTATCACAGACATTGTAGCAGACAGCTTTCATAAAGCATATCGGAACATTTCAGAATTATTCATTTAGTTTTAATAACATTTACAGTAAAGATGTATCATATGTTAATCAAATGTTTATAAATCATTTTACATAATTTTGTTAGTTCTGTGAAGTGCTATTTCGTGGTTCATTGTATTTTGAATGGCAAATTAGTCTTCCTGGTAAAGCACATTGGCTGTGGCAGCATACGTCACTTTTGGATGATGTATGAAGTATTTCAGTTTCTTGCATTTGTATGAAAGGTTGGAGTGACAGGTGTTCAGGTGTTAGTCTGTAAAGCGCACTGTGCAAGAGTAGAAGAGAGAAAAAGTGTGCTATTGAGACACATGTGAAAATGATTGTAAAAAAAAACTGTAATAGAGAGTTGTTTACTTTAAGTATAACTGCAAACATGCCAAGCTTACCAGACCACGCAACTTCCTCATTTCTGTATTTACAGTAAACACAGACTGGTTTGTTTTCTCACGAGTTGTTCCACCACACACACACACACACACACACACACACACGCACACACACACACACACACACACACACACACACACACACACACACACACACACACACACACACACACACATATTTTTCAAAACTACACACAAAACCCACAGTTGCTCACACAAAATGCAAAATGCCTCAAATCTCCAGCAGAATGACACATAACATTCAAAATGTCATAAATACCTTTCTAAAGCAAACATTTGCCTAACATTATAAACACTTTTGTCATAATACCGTTTTTTTCAAATGCTTACACACTAAATCTTTGCTTGTCACACAATTTTCTAAACATGTCTTCCAAACATCATAACCCCACACCAAATCTGCAAAACCATACACTAATTCTCAGTGTTCGACTCAGTCTTCAATTGACTAAAACACATTTTGCAAAACACCACACACAATTTTCTACTTAACACACAAAAATCGAACAGGAAGTAACTTGATTTCATTTTTCAAACACAACCCATCAAAATGCCACACTAAATCACCAGTGCTTCACTCTCTCTCTCTTCACGTGTAAACACTCATTACTTTACGGAACACCATCCAGTCATTGCCTTAGTATAGTATAATCTGGCCCTAGAGGATTTCAGAATCAATGCAGATTCTTTTAAAGGAATGTTCAACAAAAAGTCGACTTTATGTAGACTACAGTAAAACTGTCTTTTTTACTATATTTTTGTGTCTCCCCAAGTTATGTACCGTTAGCTCAATACATATTTCTATAGACCTATGAATACATACACAAAAAAAAACAAAGTAGTCAGTCATTTCCATAGGCAAAATCAGCTTTTTCAGAACTCCATGTACATCTGGTGGTCATTGTATTTTGCTTTGCTCTGTTCTTGGATGCTGTAAAATACTGTATTCACAACAGCAAATTATTTGGGAAAAATCTAAATTTTTTGGTTTCAATATTGCTTGCATTTTTGTAGATACCGTAACTTTCATTCTTGTATGGAAATACATAAAGCCTATGAAAGACAGAAGAGCGACAGAAAAGTGTTTGTAATGTGAGGCGAATGTTTGATTTAAAGATGTGTTTATGACATTTTGAATGTTGTGTGTCATTTTGCTGGAGATTTGAGGCATTTTGCATTTTGTGTGAGCAATTGTTGGTTTTGTCTGTGGAGTTTTGAAAAATCGACACAGAAATTTGAAAACGTGTGTAAACAGTTGTAAAAAAACGGTATAACATTTTAGATACATCATGTATACACTGTTGCTCAAAACCTAAAGCTCTTCTTTCATGGGCTTCTATATATTTCCATACAAGAGTGAACGTCATCTACAGAGAGAAATTGAAATACACATAAACATACAGTAGTAAGCAATATTGAAACCAGAAGTAGTAGTGATCCCAAATCATTTGCTGCTGTGAAAACAGTATGTTACAACCAACAAGAAAAAAGGAAGCAAAATACAATGAATTTTCAAAAAACTGATTTGACCAACTGATTTTCAAAAAAAGAATTTACTGACTACTATCAATTTGCTTTGCTTTTTCCAAAGAAACTATTCTGTGTGTATGTGTGTGTGTTTGGGAGAGGGCAGTTGGGCATGCATATTCATAGGCATATAGACCCTTTCAACTGCAGAAACAAACGTGCATTCCTAAAGCATTTCTGAAGGCACAAAAACAACATTGAGCTAATGGTAACTTGGGACCAAAGTCCAATTTTCATTTCAAAGTATCTGCATTGGTTCTGAACATTTCAACCATACATCCTCTAGGAACAGTTTATACCTATATTCAGTATAGAGTATATCTATTCATAGACCTATAAGGCAATGATTGGATGGTGTTCAATAAAGTAAAGAGTGTTTGTACATTGAGGACTCAGTGTGAATAAATGGCGAATAAGTGTGGCATTTTTGCAAGTTACTTCCTGTTAGATTTTTGTGTGTTAGGTTTAAAAAAAAGTTTGTGTAGTGTTTTGCAAAATTTTAGGAAATTGAAACTGAGTCAAACACTGATAATTAGTGTATGGTTTTGCAGATTTGGCGTGGGTGGAGTTATGGTGTTTGAAAGACATGTTTAGAATATTGTGTGACAAGCAAACATTTAGTGTTTAAGAAGTTGAAAAAAAATGTAAGCAGATATTCACACATTCATCTTTCTACACAGATGTCCAGATGTCCCTGACAGTCAAGAAACACATAGCACTTCAGGACATTATGTTTAAATGCCTTTTAAATTGAAAATATTGATTGAGTAAAAAAACAGTTCAAGTAATGTCTCATAACTCTCATAAGTAATATCTCATAAAGGACTTTTCTTTTTGTAGGGCCTCATCCTATGTGTGTGCTGTGAAAGTCAGCCATTACAGTCAGCTGAAGTCACCAACACACAGCCATATAGAGGCTATAGCAGACAGGTGCGGAAAGTTATGTTCATATGTTCAAGTGCTTTTTGTTTGTGTATGTGTATGTGTGTGTGTGTGTGTGTGTGTGTGTGTGTGTGTGTGTTGTCTTGTGTGTGTGTGTGTGTCTGTGTGTGTGTGTGTGTGTGTGTGTGTGTGTGTGTGTGTGTGTCTGTGTGTATGTGTGTGTGTGTGTGTGTGTGTGTCTGTGTGTATGTGTGTGTGTGTGTCTGTGTGTGTGTGTGGATTAAAATAATGAAATAAAAATGTGTGTGTATATATCTCTCTTTGTAAAAGAAAAAGGGAAACATAGTAAGAATATCAGCTTCAGTAGTTTTAGCTTATATTCTGAATCTGGTCTTTCCTCCCCAGCTGAGTGGGATAAACCAGGACAATCCCAATTTTCCAAGCTTGGAATTCCCAGCATTACGAAGAGGGTTGGTCAGGAGGCGGAGAGATTGGGTGATTCCACCAATCAGTATTTCAGAGAATGACAGAGGCCCATACCCCAAATCTGTGGTACAGGTATGAAGAACATGCACCTAAAAGAGAATGAATGAATGAGTGAGTGAGTGAGTGAGTGAGTGATGAGTGAGTAAGTGATACTGATAGACAGTGAAATGAACAAATGTGGTTGAAAATGACTGGGATATACAGCCCCTTCAATTTATCTTCGTCTCATAATGAAAACAATGAGGAAAATCTAACCTTAAAGGGAGGCTCTGCTGGATGATCCATTCATGACCCACTTTTAGTATCTTGGCAAGGACTGGCAGAATTTGTTCTGAAAACGTTACGTTACAATACAGTTGGACGTTGCACAATATCACAGACCCTCCACCATATTATATAACACCTTTGTCTGCTTTCCCACCCTCGTCAGTCAGTCAGCACTCACCTGAGTACAGACAAAGTCCTTTTAGGCCATATTGCAATGCATTTTGGGCACTTATCAGGCATCTTTTTCGGGCAGAACTGCGCGTGTGCAACGCATCCATGTAGCCGTGGCCTACTGGTTAGTGCTTCGGACTTGTGACCGCAGGGTTGCCGGTTCAAACCGCGACCAGTAGGCACGGCTGAAGTGCCCTTGAGCAAGGCACCTAACCCCTCACTGCTCCCCGAGCGCCGCTGTTGTCACCTTACTGTGTGCTGAGTGTGTTTCACTAATTCACGGATTGGGATAAATGCAGAGATCAAATTTCCCTGAGGGGATCAAAAGAGTATACTTATACTTACTTACTTACTATACATTACGACACCAACCTCACTCCAGCAGCGAGATCACAACACCTGATTGGTACGATGTATTTAAAACATACCACATGATTGGTATTCACATACCAACTTTTGGCGGCGGAAAGGGGCGGAATATGTGTTGACAACTGCCATGTTTGTGTTACAAACTAACCCCATACATTTCTGTGGGAGATTCTTTGAGTGCTGTGTCTCCTCATTAGAAAGTCTCTGGTACGGATCATTTGCCTTCACTTTAGACTTACTGACCCCAAGGTGCTACTTTTTTCTGTAACTTTCTAACAGTAATAATAATAATAATAATAATAATAATAATAATAATAATAATAATACGCTTTATTTGTATAGCACCTTTCGTACACAGAATGCAGCTCAAAGGGCTTTACATTTGGAGCATGTAACACATAGAGCCGAGTTAGTCATTATCAAGAACATGTAACATAATAATAGAGAATAATCAGTCGTTCATCTTTGCTGCTGTGGCCATTCATGATCCAATCAGCAATATCTCAGAAATACTTAGCAGTATAAATATATAAGTTTTGCTAACAAATGCTTAGGCCCCGTTGATGTGGACTCTAAGCGGGTTGCCTTAGAATGGTCTTAGTATGTGTTGTCAGCCTGACAGTGATCGCTATGGATTTTTTTCTGCCTCTCTTACCACCGTGCTCACTGTACGTGGGGACAAGATAAACATAGGTCTCTTTGTCAAAGCAAGTTGGTAAACAGTAATTTGCATTTTACAATGGAGTGCAGTAAAGTTGAATTTTGATGAAAAAAAAGGCTTCTGTTACATTTTGTTTATATGATTTCCTGAGGTTTCAAATAGTTGACACATGTTTTTGTTAAAATATTTTAAGAGATATTCTTTTTCCTCAGAATAAATCCTTGCTTCCCTTCAAGGTTGAATGTTTCCTTGATGTTTTCATTGTGAAATTAAGATCACCAAAAAGTAAAGTTTTAGACAACTTTACCCGGGGTGCCAATGCCAATACATGCAGAGGATGTGACAGAAATATTCTTTGTGTTCAAACTTGATCACAATTGATAAAAAAAACCT
Organism: Alosa alosa; assembly: GCF_017589495.1. Classification (NCBI taxonomy): domain Eukaryota; kingdom Metazoa; phylum Chordata; class Actinopteri; order Clupeiformes; family Clupeidae; genus Alosa; species Alosa alosa. The sequence goes on from NC_063199.1 coordinate 3,332,247, forward strand.
ACCTGTATTTGTCTAGTATCAGCTTTCCTCCTTGCGTACAGCAGTGAGTCTGGCCTGACCAGTGGTGTGTTACCTGGTATGTCAGGTCCATCTTTACCCATGAGGTGGCCATCAGTTACCATCTGAATGAATCAATGACTCAAAGGATAAATGGATGAATAAATGAATGACTAGAAAGGTGAAAAAACGAATGAATGAATGAATGAATGAATGAATGAATGAATGAATGAATGAATGAATGGATGGATGAATGAATGAATGTCTACCTACGGCAATGAGTGGCCTGACCAGTGGAATGTCCCCTGGTAGATCAGGTCCAGCTATGCCCGTGAGGTGGCCATCAGTTACCAGTTGGTGGGACCAGGAGCCGACCAGCCTCCCGAGGGCCTTTTCACCATTGAAAAGCGCTCAGGCATGCTGTTTGTCACCAAGTCCCTTGACAGAGAGAAAACAAAGGAATACAAGGTGCAGTACCATCTTACAGCCTGTAGGGGGAAGCAGATGCACTGTCCTCAGACCCTACATGTGGTCATACTTACCTCACCTCTCGTGACAGCTACACACGCAAGCCTCACTGATCTGATGTGGCTTGCACTTATGTATGTGACCACACTGCCACCATTCTCTGTCTACACTAAATATAAATTATGTTTATAATGTAATTTAATAAAATATCCTACTATTGAGGATCATTATCCAAGCCAAAATCAATGTAGGTCTTCACATGCCAGATCCACTTCACAGTGGTGATATCAGGGTTATAACCATATCTCATACATGGAATACATGAACGTAATAACTGTTTATTATGAGCAAAACTGTTTGTGTGTGGATATATATGTGTACCTGTGTGTGTGTGTGTGTTTGCGTGTGTGCATTTTCATGTGTGTGTGTTTAGCTCACAGCTCATGCCATAGTAGTAGGCACTGAAGGAGACCGCCCTGCCGAAGCGCCCATGGAGATCACCATCAAAGTGCTCGACCAGAATGACAACCATCCGACCTGTACCCTGGGCATCTTCCAGGGCAACGTGAGCGAAGTAGCCTCCTTAGGTGAACAAGAGGCTGATCTACTGTCTCTGTCTTAGTAGGCCACAGAGTGCATGTAGCAGGAGGAGCAGGATGCAGCAAGAATAGTTGTCAGGAGAGAGAGAGATAGGAGAGATGGGTAGAGTAATAAACACCTAATTCTTTATTTGAAATATTGAAACCTTCACAAACAACACACATTTTCTAAATATATTTAGAGCAACATAATTGTTGAGAGCTGTACAAACTAGATACATTAAATATGTTTGTATGTCATGTAATGAATATCACATTGAATCTAATCTGTACCACATTTAACCCTAATTTGACACTGATGACACTATAAAATGGTGATATACTACAGTACTCTAGGTGATCACCTAAACTGATTTACCTGTTCTCAGGTCAGCCGATTGTACGGATCAGGGCAGAGGATCAGGATGATCCAGAGACGGAGAACGCCATGGTGAGGTACAAAATCCTGAGGCAGGATCCAGCCCAGCCCAACGCTGAGATGTTCTCCATCAATGAAGTCAGTGGCCTCGTCAGTGTGGCCTCTGTGGGGCTTGATAGCGAGGTAGGCACACCTCAGCATGTGTACACACACTCACAAACAAGGAGGCATACACATACATACACACACACACATATACACACACACATACATACACATACACACACACATATACACATACACAAACATATACACATACAAGCAGTATCTCTCTCTCACACACACACACACACACACACAAGCAGTATCTCACAGACACACACACACACACACACACACACACACACACACACACACACACACACACACACACAATACACACACAGAGTGTGTCCATGTAGCTGGACAACTAGCTGTATCTCCATGTAGCTGGACAACTAATTATCTTAGGCGTGCTGTATGTTTTATTAAGTGTGCTTGCTGAAAGCCTTACAGACCACTTTTTTTGGCCAGCTCCTGCCCCTATGCCTTTTGAGATACCGACACCGTTCCAACTCTAAAACGTCCAGTCAGTACCGGTGTAAGTTGCTCGGGAAGATGACGTCACTGACCCTTGTCTGACCTCCTGGATTTCAGCCATATTTTTGATTTTAGCGAAAGCAAAACTAAAGTTTCACAGGTCACAAATCTTCAGACTATGCCTCACAAAAGTTTCAGAAAAGATTTTTGATTTTCGAAACTCATCACAGCCAATCAAAATCAGTCGTGAAGCCGCCAAGCAGGAAGTGAGTTCATGTTTCAGCAAGGCTTTGATGTATGAAGTCCAGGCTTGGTACATGGACTTGGGACCCCATCATTAGGACGCACAATACATTTGGTGTCTTTTGACCACTAGGAGTGCGCTATAACCATAGGAAGTAGTCTAATATCTCAGCAATGCTTCATGTATAGAAACCAAAGTTGGTACATGGACTTGGGACCCCATCCTGAGGACCAGTGTTGGGCAAGTTACTGAAAATTAGTAATTAGTTACAGTTACTAGTTTTAGAATTACCTTACCAATTACTGTATATCAAAAGTAATTACTAGAGAAAGTAATTTTTGAGTTACTTTTAAGTCTGCTTTTAAAATGTCAATATGAACAGTACTAAACAGTCACACAAACAATAAACCTATTTTTTAGGACTATGTATTGTAGTTTCAACGGGCCTTCAAATCAATAGCCTTGGGCATGAGTTATCAAACTTTGTCCGACCCCAAAACATTCTACAATGCATGAAGGCCTCCCTGACCTTGTTTTGCGCCACCCTCACCATCTAGGTGGTTTGATAGATATGTACAGTACACTGCCTACTGCTTGCCTTCTACTACTACTGGTAGTAGTAGTATGCATGGTGGTGCACTGACACTGAATTCTGTAATATAGTAATAAGTTATAATTATCATTATTATTGCAATCCTTCTGTAGGCCACATGGAATGAGTTCAATGGGATGTAATGTGAAACAATGTTAAATGGCCTATTTTCAAAGCAGTTATTGTTTGCTCACACACACATACAACCTTAGGTTATCCTCATCCTGCTTTAAACACAGTATTATATAGCCTGACCTACCGAAATAAGTTCTTATACGCATCCGAGGGTTTTGGGGTTGTCGCACACTATGCAGAAGGTTACTCTTCAGCTGATAAGGTTGTTCCAGAGAGAAGTTGCATGTTCCGTCGCAGACAAATGAATCCATAACACCATGGGCGTCAATTCCGATGTAAACATACTGTGCAAATAACTCAAGTCGCTGTAGTACGTACGGTAGGCTATTTGGAGGTTTCTTTATCTGGTAAGTGAAATCTGTATTTTCTCGAGTTAAACGTGTGCTTGCTTGTGCCAAGGCTATATATAGGCTACTGTATCTAGACCTATTGGTGTTATGGCGTGGCTATGTTGTAAGAATGAGAAATTGATATAACGAGGCTTTTGCGCAATAGGCGAAAAAGAGCAGAGATAAACAACGATGCACTTTTACTGTAGTGGAGCTTACGAGATGGAAACGAAAGGGAAAAGGCTTTTAAGATGCCCATTTAAATTGTAGCCTAGTGCACTCTTGTGTGTTTTAGCATAAATCCGAAATAAGGAGGAATGTGAGGAGGCTCCTATTAACTGTAAAGAATGCATCTGAAATCTAAACATGAAACACAATCGCTGGAAACACAGCTAAGGTTGGGAGACGTTAGATCAGAAGCAGCAAATGTGCATTTGTCATCTTGTCTGCAGTCGTTCATTCAAGATCAACAGTAACGCAGGTAACGAACTCTTTGAAATTTCAGTAATTGTAATTGTGTTACTTGATTTACAAAAATACTTTGTTACATGCTCGTTATCACTAAAAGTAGTGGAATTACAGTAACGCGTTACTTTGTAACACATTACTCCCAAAACTGCTGAGGACACACAATAAATTTGGTGGCCTTTGACCACTAAGTGGGCACTATAATCACAGGAAGTATGTTCACATCTCAGCAACACTTTCACGTATAGACACCAAACTTGGTAGACTTGAGGACACACAATAAATTTGGTGGGGGCTAGAGTTACAGGAAGTTAGCTCATATCTAAGTGACACTCAGTTCTCAAAACAAAACTTGGTATAGGGACTCCATTGTGAGGGCATCATTTAAGTTGGTGCCCTTTGACCTAGGGCTCGCTGCAACTAGCAACTTGAATCAAGTCTAATTCAACGCACCATATTTCACTATCTGCTCCCGTTGGTGAGCCGCACCTGAGCAAGCACACTTTCGCAGGTCCTTGGAAGTGCATTATAGTTTTACATTATTATTTGTATTATACACTTGAGGTGATGTACAGTATATTGCTTAAAGACAATTTAGCTTGTCTCTGGTCCTCCTCAGACCCACCAAGGCTACAGGCTGATGGTAGAGGCAGCTGATATGGAGGGTCAAGGGTTGAAGACTACCTGCACCGCCACCATCTCCATCACTGACAGCAACGACCATGCTCCCAAGTTCAGTCATACCACTGTGAGTACATGCGAGCCACACACACACACATACACCTGCACAACCACAGTATTCATTGCTGACCATTTGCACATGTTATTTAGCTGCCATGTCCATAAAGGCGTCATGAGTCAGTAGCATTAACAACAATAAAGATAAACTTGATCTGAGCCTATCAGCCACCTGTCTATGCAATGTTTGTTTTCACAAGTAGGTGCTGCTTGTGTGTGTATGAGTGTGGGGTTGACAAATATATTGTGTGTCCTATGGTACACACCAGCTACATAAGGGAAAACCTTGGAGATAACGTATAAATATAAAGTAACTAAGTAGAAATACTTAAGTACAGTACAGTATGAATGGCAAGTATTGTACTTTACTTGAGTTTTTATTTTTCTTCCTTCTTTTACTTTTACTTTTTAAAAGAAAATGTTTACTTTTACTCCACCACATTTTCATTAGCAGTAGAAAGTAAGCTAAAATAATGTGCAGATGCCACAGCCACAGTTTCCATTCAACATGTTAGATATTTGCAACCCCAAGATTTTCTCACTTGATGTTATCACAGGACACAGCAATGAATGAAGACTAGCAAATATAGCTAAGACATAGCACACTGGCTTATGTAGACTGTTTTAAGGAGCTGAATTAAATTAAAATTCCAACTGTTGTTGTTTGCTTTTCATTAACAGCACTTTTGTTTAGGCTTTCAAAGCGTGTTTATGGAGTGTGATGGAGCTGTCTTTCTAAACATGTTGGATAAACTTCATTATAGGCCTATAAAAGTAAAAGGAAGCAGCACTGAAAAATGAATGGCAGCCATACCTTTGTTCAGGCTTCGAAGACAATGTGTATGAAGTGAAGGCACCACGTTTTAAGGTGCTGCATGAACTTAATAGCCTATGCAGTGAAGTTCTGACTGCTTTCTTTTAAAAGCATAGCGAAAGGAGAGGGTTGTCACCCCACCTGGCCTTGAAAGCTTTTACTAGTACTTTGTACTTCTACCTTCAGTACTTAAGTATGTTTACTTGTCATACTTAAGTATTGTAAATAATAGATACTTTACGACTTTTATGGTATGGTATGTTTCTAGATTACTTTTACATTTACTTTTACTGAAGTCATTTTTGATCAAATATCTGTACTCCTACTTAAGTGTGGGTTTCTGATACTTTATACAACTGTGTGTGTGTGTGTGTGTGTGTGCGTAAGTAGTACACTGGCTCCATAAGGGAGAACGTTGAGGGTGGCGTTGTGGTGAGGCTCCCTGTGACAGACCTGGACCAGGCTCTGAGCCCGACCTCAGCCACCACCTACGCCATTGTCAGGGGCAATGAGAATGGCCTTTTCAAAATCAGCACCGGACCCAGCAAGATGGAGGGCATCATCACTTCTGCCAAGGTAATAGTACCATCCTCTCACCCATTGACTTTTAACAACAGGAAGCTGCCCACTCCGTTCCTGGGTATGGTTATCACCTGCTATGACCACCACAGCCAAGGTGAAACCACAGTCTTCTCAACACTTAAGCACAGTGTTGTATATTAGGAGGCTCTATGACAGGCCTAGGCATGATCTGGCAGTGCCTGGTAAAGTTAAACGTCAATTTTAATCTTTAGTTAGAGTAAATAACTTAATAAATTCACTCACTTTTAGCTTGACTATTGTTTGGAAGAAGGGACTACAAAACAGTATCCCTCACCTGTTGAAATATAATTTTACCTTGAAATATAAACAGATCATAAATCAGTTGATTAAAAATTAGGAACTGAAGTGTCAGATGTGGATCACACTTTGAAGGTGTTGCACTGTTTCCTTTAAGGGTCTGGACTTTGAACAGAAGCGTAAACACACACTTCTTGTTACCGTGGAGAATGAGGTTCCTTTTGCTGTACCTTTGAGCACATCCACTGCCACTGTCATAGTAGAGGTGGAGGACGTGAACGAGGCGCCTGAGTTTGTGCCTGAACAAAAACTCGTCAAAGGAGCAGAGGACATGTCTGTTGGTACTGTGATAGCTGTGTACAAAGCTAAAGACCCTGACACCGCTAGAGAACAAACAGTGAGGTGTGAATGTGTGCGCACACACACACACACACACACACACTCTCTCTCTCTCTCTCACACACACAGACACACTCACACACTCTCTCTCTCACACACACACACACACACACACACACAAACACACTCAGATAGACATACAGTTAATACACAGATGAATACACATCCACATATAAAGAGACCTTCTTCCATCATAACTACCTTTCCCTTGCAGTAAAGAAAGGCAGGGGGAGTGTATTTAGCATTTTTCAAACTTGAAGTTCATTTGAAAGGCTTTATTAAAACCTTAGTTAGAACACATTAGAGTACAGAGTGCAAGAAAAATAAAATCTAGTAGGCCCTACTATAAGTCTTATAGAAAATTACCGGTTGAAAAATATCAAAGGTAAACTCAAACTACAATTGTTTATGGTCTCTGTATTTAGATTTAATGCATTGTACACACACACATACACACTCTATATTGTTTAATCTGATGTACAGATATAAGATGTTGTCAGACCAAGCTGGTTGGCTGGAGGTGAGCCAAGACTCTGGCCTGGTCCGCGTGAGGAATGCAATGGACAGAGAGGATGCGCTGGTCAAAGATGGAAAGTACACTGTCATCGTCCTCGCCTACGACAATGGTGAATATTACTGTGACAGACTTGCACTCTGTTCCAATTCATTCCACATACTTCTGTCAGTACACTTTAAAGCAGTGCGCTGTGTGCATTGTGTGCAAACTCACGTAGTGCATGAATTTCAACAGGGTAGTGTCATCTCAAATTAAACTCCAACTCTGTGCACTTAATGGAAATGATTATTGCAACATTGTTGGTCTGCTCAGCCACAGCAGAATTGGGCTGTATGTTCAGCCTGCACAGTCACTGAAGAAACCTCAAGAGCTAAAGGCTATACGATTAGAATAAGACATCTAGTTTAATATTTATACATTTATATTTCTGGGGTAGTAAACTATAGTTGACTTCTCAAGTCATTAAGGTCCTAAACAATAAGTTAAGAGATTTGTTGAAGTAATAAATATTTTTGGTCAAGTGCTGTATTGGTCAAGAATTTGATATGCACATTTCATTTGGCAGAGGCTTTTATCCAAAACAACTCACAGTGTAGATAGACATGTTTCATCAGTATGTGTGTTCTTTGACTCAAACCCATAAGAGGTTGTTAGACCCTTGCTCTCACAGTTGAGCAAGAAGAGCACATACGGTATCACTAGATACGTACAGTAAGCAGCTGTGTTGGGGTTTTACATTAAAATATTGCAAAGTGGTGCAGCACTTACCCATGATGATCTTCCTGTTGGATTGCCCCACCCCTCCCTGTGGCCATCAGACCTGAACCCTGCCACCGGCACAGGGACTCTCGTGATCGAGATGGGCGATGTGAATGACAACGCCCCCCTGGTGAAGGAGAGGCATGTGCAGTTCTGTTCCCTCGACCCGGTTCCTGTTCCACTCACCATTCTGGATGCAGATGGACCGGGCAACGCCGATCCATTCACGGTCCAGCTGACGGAGGGCAGCCAGACCAACTGGACCTTAATCACCAACTCCAGCTGTAAGACCAGATCCACTGACAAGTCAATGGCACTTTAAACAATAAATTATCTAAATCAGTCTGTTGGTGTAAAGTAGCAATGCTATTGGTTAGCAAACTTATCGAGACACATACTGGCACTTTCTCTTGTACATATGCATAAACTCTCTCACACACACAGGCCTACACACAGTCTCACACACAGATACAGAGTCCCTGCAGAAAGCGTTTGAGATTCCCATATGCATACACACACACACACCTGTCTAACCTTCCTGTGCTCCATTCCTCTCAGCTGGTGTGGTGAGTGTGCGTCCCCGCCGGCAGCTACCCTCGGAGGATTACCTTGTGGGGCTGCGTGTGTATGATGCCCATATGCTAGCGCAGGACAGCTCGCTGCAGGCAGAGGTGTGCCAGTGCAGCGGTGCCGTCACCAGCTGCTTCCACCCGCTGCCACGCTACGTCCCCGACACAGCCTCCCTCTCCATGGCCATCCTGGGTGCCGTGTTTGTCTTACTATGTAAGCCTCCCTGTCTACAAGATCACAGAGACAGATGAGTTCATACTGCTGTAGCTAAAATGCTAAAGACCTCCTGTCTACACTATCAGAGAGAGATGAGAGAGTTAAAGCTGCTCAGGCTAAAATACTAAAGACATCCTGTCTACACTATCAGAGAGAGATGAGAGAGTTAAAGCTCAGATGTGAGTTCAGACTGCTGTAGCTGAAAGATCAAAGCCATCCTGACTTTTGGTTCATGAGAGAGACATGAGTGTTTCATTCTGTAAAAGATCTGATAATTTCTGCTACTTGGATACTTGGTTGTATCAATCGTATGTATGCACTGTGAAGCTTTCTGTGATAAGCTTACATTTTAGACATTACTGTCAGGCTGTCTGCTACTGTGAGTAAACAAATTATGCTCTTAGAAGAAAACAGTGTGTTCACAGAGTGGACCGTGCACCCAAACTGTTGATGATATAAATAACTGCTGCTAGTCCCGGGACAACTCACCTGAAATGACCCCTGTCCCTATTACCTAGTGCTGCTGCTCCTGTTGATATTCTTCATCAAGAGGAGGAAGAGGGAGAAACAGGAAGTCCTTCTGCCAAAGGAGGAAGTGCGAGACACACTCATCTTTTACAACGAGGAAGGTGGAGGGGAGGACGATCAGGTGAAGCAACAGACACAACCAATCACATTCAACAGCATAAACACAACAATACATTATATGGTGTATTCAATCTGTCATAAAACTTAACAAGAATGGAACCATTCAATGTGTTCTTTTGATGTGTTTGTGTGTGTGTGTGTGTTTGTGTGTGTGAATGTGTATGTGTGTGTGTGTGTGTGTGTGTGTCTGTATGTGTGCCACAGGAGTATGACCTGAGCCAGTTGCATCGTGGGCTTGATAACCGACCTGAGGTGGTGTGTACTGATGTGGTCCCCACACTCATGCCCGCTCTACCCTATAGACTGAGACCAGAAGAGAACGAGGAGATTGGGAGCTTCATCAATGATGTACGTCATCTGTCACTGTGTGCGTGTGTGTGTGTGTTTCTTTTTCAATTCAAATTCAAATAGAGACTGCAAAGACACACCTCCTGTATTTCAAACACATCTGTGTGTGTGTGTGTGTGTGTGTGTGTGTGTGTGTGTGTGTGTGTGTGTGTGTGTGTGTGTGTGTGTGTGAGTGATTGTATGAGGTGTAATCCCCGTCCCCTGTGTCTGTCCTCTCCCCCAGAACCTGGCGGCTGCAGACGGTGACCCGGCGGCGCCCCCCTTTGACTCGCTGCTGGTGTTTGACTATGAGGGGGCGGAGTCCATCTGCGGCTCTCTCAGCAGCCTGCAGTCCAGCAGCTCGGACAGAGACCAGGACTACGAGCACCTGCAGCATTGGGGTCCGCACTTCAGGAAGCTCGCCGACATGTATGGAGAAGGCGAGGATGACGACGACGACGAGACATTGCCCGGGAGGAAGGAATGGGTCTGAGGTGTGATCGGAGCTGAGTGTACCAAACCACACCTGACCAACAGGACCTCCACTCCACTGTGGGTGCCTTTCCACAAGGCTTTTGGGAAAAGCAGTCTTGACTGACACCGAGACCCTCATGACCATTACCCTGATCTGAGACAAACTCTACTGGACTACACACTTGACTGGCACTGAGGCCCTTACAATGGGCACTGCATTATCCTTATAGTAAACAGAAATATATATGTAGGCCTAATACAGAACTTTCTCAAAGATATTACTGAGCTACAGTCTACATTAGGAAATTGATGCATTAAGCAATTCATTTTGGGTTCCACGTGGTTTTAGTGACAAAGAAAATAGCTTTTGGTGACTATGGAGGATTGACGTGTATTGTTTTTGTTCAGCGTAAATAGATAGCCTGATAAGGACAAATATACTCAACATTCCAGCACATTCTGTCCTGTCATGACCAGTGTTGGGAGTAATGCATTAAAAAAGTAATGTAATTACAATAATGGATTGCTTTTTGCTGTAATGCAGTAATGTAAGGCATTACCAATACAATTTCAGTAATATTTTACTCGGTACAATTCTCAGTAACTGAAGTTACTTTGCTTTTTAATCCAAAATTGACAAATGCTCAATTGGCACCAGAGAAGATTATCCAAGAATTAAAAAAAGTCATCTATGCTGGTCCTGGAATTTGATTGCCTTGTTTAGATGACTGTACAGTAGAAAGGGAATTTGAGTTATCTCTGCCACTCATTCAACAGACCAAACATGGTTAGGCTATACTTTTCATTTCAAGCAGTGAGAATAACTAAAATGTTGCTTTTACAGACAAAGATCGTAGTCATTATTCTCAAACTATTTGCATTAAGTCTACACCACTGTAAGTGGAAGAAAAGGCAACCAGCAATGATGAAAACCATTTAAAGTCAACATACAATTTCACTATGGCTATATTTTACTATATTAAGTTGTAAGTGACCTTTGGCCTTTGGGGCCTACATTGTCCCATGAGCCATAACTGCAACCATTATATTGTTCTTTTGTTAGCCTTAAGCCTAGCTCAGTCATTATGCCATACCACATCACCTCCTGCCGTCTAATAAGCCGCATTGAACACATGAAGATCTACTGAGAACACCAAATCCATATTTCCTGTTATTTTGGTGAAAGTAATGTAAACGTAGTGTAATGCCTTACAATTCAAAGACAGTAATATTGTAATGTAACAAATTACTTTCAGATGACAGTAACAAGTAATAAATAATGCATTACACTTTTGAAGTAACTTGCCCAACACTGGTCATGACATTGGGCCAAAACAGTTTGTGTTGCCAAAGCTATGCCTTACCTGTTTCAGGGGGCCTTTAGAAGATTAGAATATTTTTTATACTCAATATTTATGTACAATTTGCATGAGTGTTACTGTAATGTGCAGGACAGTTTTTGAAGTTGTTTTATCAACATGTTAATGGGTACAGTGTTATGCTTTAGCGGAAATGCTACACATGTTTTTTTTGTTAAAACTAAGGATAAAAAAATCATTTTAATTTGTGAATAGATCTAATAATGAAAGTGCTCATTCAAAGGATGAAAGTAAATAAAGCTATTTTCATGGGTGAATTAACATTTGGAGGTTGCATCCATAAACCTGTCAGAAAGTTAAGACTGATCTGATTTTAAATAATTAGGCCTACATTATTTACTGTAAACATTTTCCCCTAGAAAGGGATGGAAGTAAGTTTCCTCAAAACTAACAGCCTAATGTTCCAACCAACCCTGGCTTATAAACCCCAGTTTCTACAGAGAGGGGGTGATGGCTAATTTCCTGCTGTTGCACATTAGGCCTACAGATCCTTACTGGGTGTGGACTGAGGGACATGTGTAGAACATTCACTGATGCAGAAAATCTACCTAGATTTGGTCAAACATTTCATTTTAAATGAGAGGCCTGTCCGCGTCATTTAACAAAGATAGCCTCACCTCCGTATGCCATTGTACACCTTGTGCGGAGTCTATTAACATAAGCATAAAGTAGCAAGTAACATGGCCTAAGAAAAACGTTTTAAAGGTAGGAGGCCTATGTGTTAAATAAAATGTGACACTTCGGCTACTCAGAGGTCGAAAATGTGCATTTGAGAAAAAAAAAAAAAACATCAGAAAAACATCAGGGTGGTTCGTTTGCTGAGACAACACCCGTAAAACATCAGGAACGTCTCCCGCTTTAGCTTATCACTTTTAAAATATGCTTGTCTCCGGCCATAAATTGGAAAGCCCCCGTATTCCACCAACAACACACGGCTAATTAGTCTAAGAAATACAGTGTGTTGATAAGATTTCAAAACATGACACAAATGGTAGAAACATGTAGATAAGTCGCTACACTGTCCAGAAACGGCATGTTAAACCCCCCTTGCGTCCACTCAGTGTTCGGCTTTGGCTAGCCTATTAATGGGAAGCGGAATGTTGACCCCGCTGCTGGGTAGTGATGGGTTACGACGGGGAATAACATGCCATATAGCTGAACTGCTGCTAATCATTTACTGGCGACGTATCCGTCATTTTCGTCAGAGCAACAGTTAATGCAGGTTTTCCTACCTGTTCTTGCTTCTGCCGTTGCGCTATATCTTTCTTAAAAGAAAGAAACAACAAAATAAGAAACACATTTGAGATTTAACAATCAAGTTGGAATTCAAGCGCTTGGGCAGAGAGAAGTGGATATACCCTATACGGACTTAATTGGCAGTGTTTAAGATTAATCTTTTCCCTCCTTTTCGGTAACACGGTTGGACTAGGTCTAATTGGGTTTGATCAACATCCATGTCCTCCTCTGTGGAGTAGCCTAAAACTACAGGTATTTGACCGTTACTTACAACCTATACCCTGGATATAGCCTACACACACTATGGGATTTGGAGCGCTGAGGATTGGATTTGTTGCTGTGTTGGTTCAGGTGAGACTCACTTTTGCTTTGTAGCCTACTTTAACACTTTGTAGAGCTACTTCATTATGCTTGAACTTGAAGTGTGGGGCAGTCATCAAAATAAATGTACACAACCTTTCTATTTTACAAACTTAATTTACAGAAATTGTTTTCTGATATTTGTTTTTGATCATAATTATCCATGGGAATTTTTCTGGGATTTGATTGGGGCATCTATGCAACACATTTTAAGTGCAGGTTATAAAATTGGTGTGGTTTGTAACCTGTTGGAGAGGTTGAAAAGGAGATGATATACCATACCCCCATGATATACCATACAGCATATATAGGATAACATTATGCGACTTTTTATTATTGCAGATACAATGCAAAATGGAAAAAAGTAAAAGTGTGTGATCACTTGAATTCCAGCTTTGTTATCTGTGAACAATGACAAGCAATTCCATTGAAACTACAGTTTTAAATACAGTCATGTTGAAATTATATAGTAGAGAAGAATCTGTTGCATATTACCAGATCACCAAATTCATGATGATCACCAGCTGCTGATCATCATTAGTAAGGGTGTTTGATCTTGCAAAAATCAGTAACAGTAGCCTAACTAAAGACAAACTTTTCAATTGAGTCTATCCTGAAAGGTTAAAAAAGCTATAAAAGAATTACACAAAATTAAATAAAGAATTTGAAAGAATGGTAATTCAGAAGTTTAGCTTATGTTGTTCTTTATCAGTTAAATTATTTAAAAGATGCTTGACACTTGGATTGAAGACATGCACAGCACAGTGTGCTTTTGTTTTAATGCTTGCTGTTGTAAACAAGATAAGGTAAAGTATATAATCATGACATCATGCTTCAGCTGCATAAATTCATATAATCCGGGAAGAATACAGAAAGTAAAAGTGTGATCACCTTGAAATTACACATGTAGACATGACAACCCATCTTCATCAAAACTACCTGAATTGTTACAATAAGGATTATATGTTCTAGAGAAGGAAACCATTCTTTGATATCTTCAGAGATGCGCAAACACAATTCTTTTTTTTGTATTCTTTATTTTAACTAATCTAAACCTAAAGACAAATCAAATCTAATCTTTTCTATTTCTTGTTTGCTGTTTGGTGTCTCATCATCATCATCATCAGTATAACTTTTAGAGTATCTAGGGAATAAAAGTTGTAATATATACAATATCAAAAGACTTTTCAAACCAAGAGAATAAATAAAACGAAGACCTCATTTGTAGAACTGAACAATTTATAGTTTCAGTATTTCTGTGAGGCGAGCGTGATGTATTTTGTTTGTCTGTGATGAGTAGTTTTAATTAGAATAGAGTATATGTTACATAAATTCCTTTTGGTATTACCATAGCGGATCAACAACCAAACCTAATAAATAAAACGCATGCAAGCTAACAATTTTGGTGGGCACATTAGAGTTTGGCAGTGATAGAAAAAAGGATGTATTTTATATATTATTTTATATATTGTATATTACTGTATGTATTCTTAAATGTGTTATATTCAAAAACTTTGGGGGGATTTACTACCGTAAGACGTAGGCTACCCAGAGTCTGTGTAGGCACAGCAGCACTGTGTACAATGCAACAATGCGCTGGAGACAGGCGCAGAACACATCACATTCTGCACCCAGCCTGACTGGTTCTGTGTTCTCTCCGAAGACGGTCTGTTTCAGATGCAGTGCAGAGGAGCAGCAGTGCTTGCCTGGACCCCTCCTCCAGGACTACACTTTCAAAGTGGCTCAGAGGAACCTGCAGAAGGACCAGGTGGTGGGGAAAGGTGAGTGTCACCTGTAGAGATACCAGGCGCTGGTCAAAGGCAGCTCTAACCTGTCCAAGGGACAGGTCTTGGGGTAGGATGATCTGACTAGTAGAAATACCAGGTGCTGGGGACAAGTGAGTCCATCCTGCACTGTGAGAGGAGGTGAGCGCTTATTCTGACCATGATACTGAGACCAGCCTTATCTTGCCTTGATGCGGCCCTTGGCCTGTGTGATCTGCAGTGTGAGAACCTGATCCATTCCCAGGCTTGAATATTTGCAGTGTGAAAAAAGGAAAGTACGGCTGCTCCACCACACCCACACCAAATCAATTCCTAGGTTTGAGTATCTGAGATAATCCTGATCTGTTCCAAATTCTGTGTAATCAACATTGTGAGAAGTCTGGTTCTGTGTGGCCCCAGGGCAGAGAGGTTTGATCTGATCAGCAGCATAACCATTCAAACCACAAGTCCCTGATTCGGGAACTAACTAATACCAACAAATTCCTTGGTCATTTCTCTTTGTTGCTGTGACTGTTTTTGGTCCAATCAGCAACATAACTAGACAAACCACAAACCCTTGATGTGTGCACCAACAGATACCAACAAACACCAACTAAAATCAACAATTTCTTTGGTCATTCCTCTTCGTTGCTGTAGCGGTTGCTCTAGCCATTTCTTAATAAGAGATACCTAGCAGGCTTTTTCAATAGTGGCCAGTACATTACACTAGCAAACTTTCTCTGTTGCAACTGAGCAATTATATTAAATATTATTCAAAGGCTATTTTGATGCCTCATTTTGAGCAAAACCAAGCAGCTGCTCGAGTTTCACAGAACACATTTTCTGAAATAAACTTGTGATAAAGCAAGAACATAATTGAGATATATAAATTATTTTGTAGATGTGTAATAAAAATGTAGCAGGTCCCTGCATGGGTTACTCAGTGAATTCTCATGAGGCTCTATGCTTGATTGATATTTGCCCTCATCAACTAGAGGAATGGTTTAAAACTGCCTCTAAAACTGGCATCATTTTGATTTAGAGTGGTGATCAGTCAGTTTCAGCACTTCACAAAGAGAATATTTGAGTTTGGAGTGCTTATTATCAGTTAGTTCTGAGCCTGTCTGTACATGTGCAGTGCCCCATTTAAAGAATGCAAGCGTTGCTCCCTGTAGGCTAGACGAGTTAAGTGTGACACAGCGGCTGCTGCTCTCGGTTGTGTTTACCTATGCCCCTCTCTCACGGCCGGCTCCCTCTCATAGAGCAAAGTCTGACTCCACCACCACTACGCCTGGCCAGCACATCCCTTCCAATTACGGCCAGACTCCCCCAACAGCGCTCATGTGAAACTAGAGTTGGACTACTGAAACACAGATTATTAACCCTGTCATTGAGCGGTTGTACCATAAAACATGACAAACGTTTAGATTAAAAGATGTATCATCCCTTAGTCACTGTCCATGGAGTGAGTGAAACATACATTCTTATCTTTGAGTTACCCACAAAGGAATGCTATTACTGACTCAATTTTAGGTGACTAATAAGTTAGAAGCAGACAGATAGAAAACAGATTGACTATTTTAGTAAACATACCCCATACTATCCATGAACAAACCAGCTGATGAAACTATATCAAATTGGTACTCATTCTTGCTGACTCTGTCTCTTTTATGGCCTGCTGGTGTCCATTTTGTTTTCCCTGAGCTGAGTCCTTTGGCAGACACGAGTATCCATTATCAACTTTATTTCAGGCAAAAAATGACTCCTTCAGACAAAAAGAAGTGTGATTGCTCAGTCTGGGAGCACCAGTGTGCAACAACCATCATTAAATTACAGAAACTGTAATTATGAAGAAAAAAAACTCTCTTGGTTATCATTGTTGTCCAACACTTCCTAATGTCCGTGCCATTAGCTCAGATGCTCTCTGTCTGTGCTGTCTACTGGCGTCCACCTTGCTCATGCACCTTCAGTCCAAACCAGACTCCTCCGAGTCATTTATTTACCGAGGTCCGCGGGTGCACTTTACCACTGGACTTAGGACAGCTTCACAGCTACAGTGTAGATTAGGCTTTTATGGCCAACTTCCTTATTGCTTTACTACCTGAACATTGAACTGTGCAACCAGAGACATGATGCACTGTAGTGCTAGAGACAACATAGGCAGTATGCCCCAGGCGCTTATGCCATGCATGAATACCAGGATTTTATTTGCAAGAATTCAGGAGTTCATTTTATACCCTATATGGATTTGTCCATCTTTATCCACTAGGTTGCTTATTACAAGAACTGTTGTTTCGTTTTTCCGAAAGAAGTAGCTCTGGCCTCTCTTTTGCAGTAATCAGCAGCATATGAAAGTTGTAGTTCTGGTGCCTGTCTTGTTCACACCAGGGGCGCCTGCAGGAATTAATGCTATGCAGACATCCCAAGTCTCCCGGAAGTTCCGGGAGTCTCCCGTATATTGATAGCGGCTCCTTGACCCCCGCAAATTAGATAAAATCTCCCGGAATCTAGAGTGAGCGATCAAGAGCGCGCATGCGAGACCGCGTGTGCATCTGAGTGTAGCGCGCACACTCTGAGCGCATCAAAGACAAAGAGCATCCTGATTGGCCTGTTTCGCTAAATCAACCAATCAGTTTTCAGTGTAGGCGGGCTTTTGTGTCTTTTCTCCCGAACTTAATTAATCAGTTCAGTAGAAACAGGAGCGTCATGGTAGAGTCAGTGCCTCAAAAAAAGGAAAATATAAGACCCATTTCAAAGTGTAGGCTACCCTTGTCTCATAAGAGTAAAACATAATGATGGACCTAGTCTTGCACGCTGCACTGTTTGTAAACAGTGACTTTAGCATTGCCCACAGCGGGTTAAATGATTGCAAAAGACATGTTGAGGTGAGTTTAACAAGTGTCAGACTAAATGCCTACTAGATGGCTAGTTGCCAAGGCTACATGAAAAGATCAAACTACCAAAATCTACATATTTTATTTTCACAATTTCTATCTATAGGCCTTCCTTATTTGTTGTACTGACATTATTGTATAGGCTAAAAGTTTTTTTTTTTTTTTTGGGGCTTCGTGATGCCTCCCTGAAATGACTTTTTGCAAGTTGGGATGTCTGGCTATGGTACGCACACCCATCACCCCGAAAAAAAAAAAAAAAACGTTCACGCGTGGACAGTATTTTTCCTTTAGGTTCGTGCATACATAGCATAACAACATCCACATGCAATAATGCAACAACAACGTCTACAATTACCTATTAATTTGGGCAACTTTATACATCCCTATACAGGCTAAAGCTACCTTTAGTTGTGTTATAGCTACTGTAACGTCGGGCTTTAAACAGCTGTAATGCAGTCGTTCTGACAAGCACACCAATTGCTTAGCCAACCTTGTTCTTGCCCATCTTGAATAGCTCCTCTAGCTTTGTTGCCTCCATCCTTTCTGTTTTCGTTGTTTAAACTTGTGATATCCATGATGAGTATTGAGTTAGTGAATTAGCTCAACATTGTGTGCTGATAACCATATAGAAAGCCGAGTAAAAGAAAACAAGTAGCCTATGCGTGCCTGCGTGCGTATTCTCTCCTGCTCAAACATGTGTGCGCGTTAATTTTGATAAGTGTTCACTAACTTAATAAAAAATTGTAAATAGCCTGATGGCATGCAACTAATGGGATACTGTGCATAGTTGGAAAGGTATGTTAGGCCAATATGGTGTGAATATACCCACACACAAGGTACATTTTCTCTCGTTGTTGAGTGATGGTACGCACAGTGCGTACGGACGTACACCTGCAGGCGCGCCTGGTTCACACACATCTTGTTTGCACACGGCCACATTTCTGTTTATTGCAGCGGAAAGCAGATTTGTAAAACCAAGCCAAAATATCTATGTACAAAATATTATTACTCTCTCTCCTGGTCACAGTACTTGTGTGCCCATGATATGCCCATGATGTGCAATTTAAGAACATTTAGTGGAAGTTACTGTGATATGATTTTAAAAGTAAGTTACTGTGAGTGTACTGTATATGACCTGATTTGAACTCTTCCGGTGGGAGTGGGTGGAAGCTCAGGAAGCAAGAAAAATATGAGAAACATGTTAAAAATGGGTTTAGCATGTAAAATGAGTAAAATGGAAAATTGTACATTTACCTCATAACCCAGCATTGTGTGTGTGTGTGTGTGTGTGTGTGTGTGTGTGTGTGTGTGTGTGTGCAGTGCCTGTGTCTGGCT
The DNA here is from genome assembly GCF_017589495.1 of Alosa alosa. Lineage (NCBI taxonomy): Eukaryota > Metazoa > Chordata > Actinopteri > Clupeiformes > Clupeidae > Alosa > Alosa alosa. The sequence goes on from NC_063199.1 coordinate 3,351,285, forward strand.
GTGAGCAGGGCAAGGCATTGCGCCTGAACTCGACTGACGGGAGGCTGGTGGTGGAGGGAGACGGAACGCTGAGGGTCAGAAACACCCTGAGACTTCCTGCCCGACGCCACACCCTTTCACTCTTCACTTCCGGGTCAGGGACCGACAAGCGCTCGGTGCAGATATCTCTGCAGTATGACCCCCTCAGCCAACCACACAAACAAGTGAGTTTGTACACTGTAAAAGACAAAAAGTCAGGGCTGTCCAATTTATCAAATTATATTATGTTACAATTACATGAAACAGTCTAGTTTTGAATGAAACATAACTTTATTGTGTTCAAATAGTCATTCGAGCAATACATTTTTCTAATTGAATCACGCAAGGAAAATTTATATACTGTGAAAAAAATAAAAGAGGGTTTGTCACAGTTACTAAACCACAAAACAAAATTAATCAAGCTCATGTTTTTCTTGATGAAAATGAACACATGGGATACCTTGGTGTCACCATTTCATTGTCCCATGAGCCTTTGCAAGAACACTGAGTTTTCTTAAAGAGGGTTGTGCTTAGAGACCTAGATGAAATATTCATGGAATTTCAAAGTGATTGTGTTATACAGGTGGCATGTGCTGAGAGTAGGCATTCAGATGTACTTAGTATTGCAACATCAATGTTAAAGGACGATTACTTTGATATTTAAGACTTGTGCTTGTGTTGACCTTTTTATCCCTCCTCCCTCCTTCTCCTCCTCTCCTCTCTCCTCCTCCCTCCACCTCCTCTACTCACCTCCTCTCCTCTCTCAGACGGACATGGCTCCCGCTCCAGTGGTCATACACTTCCCCCACTCCTCCTCAGGTTTGCACAGGAGAAAGCGTGACTGGATCATCCCTCCCATCAGTATCTCAGAGAACCACAGAGGGCCATACCCTTACATGTTAGTCAAGGTACAGGACTATTAATTTGCACAAGAATAAACAAAATAAGCAAATAAACTAAAGAAAACCGCTATAAACTAAATATGACCTCTGGTAACACTTTACGGTAAAGGGAAAATAAATTAATTCATGATGTATGCATTACTTCATTCCTTTATATCTTATGAATCATCAGGAATTGACATGAGTTCATTGTCTTTAAGTCATGACCTCATGCATGAACAGAACATTAGGTACAATGGGAACATCATCGTGATTTATGATTTCTTAAGCATGATCATAATGATTACATGAAGTTAAGGTTAATTGCTCATGGGTCCATAATGTCAACTAAAGTTGTGATTAATGACATGTGTTTAGAGAACTGCACAAGTTGTGTTCAAATCAGAATTTTAGCAATGATGACCACATTTTTAAGAATGAATAATCATGACCCACCGTACCTAATGCTTTAGTTGATGTGTTATTCATGTATGAAGGCACAAATGACAAACTATGAACTCATGTCAATCCTTGATGATTCATGAGATATTAAGGAATGAAGTAATTAAGGAATGAAGTTAATTCATGAAATTGATGTACCCTTACTGTAAAGTGTTACCACTGTTGGTTAAACTTTAAAATGAAAATCATACTACATTCTGTTTCTAAAAATACTCATACATCACATACACCTACTCTTGTATATGATGCACATTGCTGTAGGCTCTATCACTGATACCTGTGATTCCATTCAATTAATTTAGATGAATTTGGTTCAAAAATCATTTGGAATCAGTTTTATCTGTAAATATAAAAATCCTATATTTTTTTTAATTTCATGTCATGGTCTGACTTATTCCTATTTGTTGGACAGATTGAGTCCAGTCTGCAGAAAGTGACAAAGGTTGTGTACAGCCTCTCTGGTCCAGGAGCTGACCAGGATCCTAAGGACCTCTTTAGAATCAGTGCTTCAACCGGCTGGATCGAGGTCACACAGACTCTTGACAGGGAAAGGCGAGAGGAATACAAGGTAAGGGAGCAAGAGGTCGATACACAACAACTTACCTCACAAGAGTTCAGGTCACAACAGTTTAACTCTTCAGGCATCAACACACATTTCTGCAAGTACTTATTGTACCAGTGAAAAGTTTGGACACACATACTAATTTATCGTTTCTTATCATTTGGGGTTTTTAAATACAAAAAAACAAAGTTTTGAGTGTTAGATTTCTCAGAGTAGCCTTGGTTTACCTTTATGACTGCTTACCACACTATTGTGATCATGGCATCATCATGACTGAGAGAACTCCACGAGTGTGAAAAGCTGTCATCACAAAAGTTGTCTGCTTTGAGGAGCCATAAAAAATGTTCTCGTTTACACTATTTTGCTTACTACATGTGTTGTACAAGTGCAACTACATGTGTCACTTGTAGTGTCACTACATGTGTAGTACAAGTGCAACAGTGCAAGAATAAAGTCTACAGACCAGCATAAAATAAATATGGACATATAAGAGAATAATGTAGACAAAGTAATATAAAAACTATATCAGTCCAAGAATAGGTTGAAGCAATAGGGTTACAGCCATTGGTCAAGTGTTAAGTATTAAGTATTAAGTGTTATGTCAAAGTTTTGACCTTTAGTTTTGTTCTACAATGTACATAAATGAATACGTTTGTCCAAGCTGTCATCTGAAACTGTATCAGCCTCTACCACTTTGACCAACAGAGACAATATGTTAGTGAAATGTTCTCATCTTGTGTCTAAACCCTGTTAGCTCATAGCCAGAGCAGACGTTGTGGGATCAACAAAACCGGAGGATTCAGAAACTCCTACAGATATCATCATCCGCGTCATCGACCAGAACGACAACACACCAAAGTTTACTCAGGACACCTATGAGGCCACGGTGGAAGAGGCTGCTCCCGAAGGTGAATCCAGATTACCTCTGTTCATTTTACTGTTGTCAACAAAGTAACAATACAACAATACAGTGAATGTGAAATTGTTAGATTGTCTCTGCAGTTCTGGATGAGGTGAATGTAAGAATAGATTTGTTGGATTCAGGTGTTGTTTATGATTATCAGTTATATTTGAATTCATGAACAGTCTTGTTGGAATCCCTTTTTCTTGCATCTTGAAATTTTATATTATGCCTCAAATAAGGTTACATTTTGTTTGTCATGTTATCTTTCTGTGGCGTCTGACTAAGTAGATTGTTTAAATGTGTATCTAACAGTAATGTGTTTGCACAGGATTTGAGATTCTGCGGGTGAGCGCCACAGATGCAGACGAGCCAGACAGTGCCAACTCTGACATCTTGTACAGTATCATAAACCAGGACCCTCCTCCTGAGGGCTTGTTCTTTATTAACCCCATCAGCGGAGGACTCCAGGTCAAGAAGACTGGAATACTGGACCGAGAGGTTTGTGGATGTGTGTCTGTTTGTGTGGTTGTGTATGTGTCTGTCTGTATTTGTATTGTTTATTTTGTTTAGCATAATACATGCTGAACAAAATAATAAAATATGATAAAATACAGATTTTGTCAGTTGCTTTGGTTGCATTTCTTGCATCATGATTAACATTTGCAAAACTAGAAGCACATTTCTCAAAACAATTTGCGCAAACTGCACTACCTACAGAGTTAATTACCAGCAAAAGCATGCACAGCAACTTGGTCAAAATGCTTAGTTAATGTCTCAAAAGCAAATATTTATCCCAAGCAATCAACATGTCAGTGCCATCTGAATGAAAAGTCCTTGTGTCACTGTTATAAATAAGATAGCCAAATGCTTAGCCATGTTGTCAATATAACAGTTCTGCAGTTGGATGCCAATGCGTGTATTTATTGTCATACAAGAATAAAAGTCCAGGCTGACAGCAGTTCTTTCCAAAAAAAGTGTAATAGAAATGGCAAAATCATACTTGACAGATTACATATGACTAGTTCAACACTTTTGCATACTGTATAATGACTCAAGCAATGAGAAAATGCCTAAATGTTTTTGGGGGACTATTCAACAGAAAATTGGTATAATGCATTTTGAGCAACATCACACAAGCAATTGATGATGTAAAAAACAGCAGACAAGCACAAGCAATTGCATGGATGTACAACAGCACTTGTTATTTGTTCAAAGTAAAGAAAAACTGCTTGTATGATGTGTATAAGTGACTAGATGATGTCGAAGTTGAACTAGTTGTTCTGAGATCTGAGAAATGCAAACAAACTGAGAAAAAAACTGTATTACAATATCACAATAGAAAGCTAAAGCATGTTGTACTGCATGTCTACATTTCATGATGTTACGATGCTGAAAGAAGTTGCAGTTGCATTAATGTGTGGTTGAGACGACTTGGTGTTGTTTCTGTCTAGACCACCAAGCGCTACACGCTCACCATCCAGGTGGCAGACGACAAAGGCCAGGGTCGAGCTTCCAGCTGCACTGTCCTTCTCACCATCACAGACAGCAATGACAATGCACCCCAGTTCAAACAGGCCACGGTGAGTGGGGAAGATGCAGTCGACTAATCAATCAATTCTACTTGAAATACTTGAGTTATACTTGGATTTAAGGGCAGTCTAGAGAGAATGATGGAATATCACTTTCTGAAGGCCTTGGTAACTTGGATCAATTCATCTTGTATTAGAAAGTGTAATCTGCACACATTTGTGTGTGTGTGCGTGTGCATATGCGCTTGCGTGCATGTGTGTGTGTGAACCTTTCTACCCACAGTACAATGCGAAAGTGCCAGAGAACACTGCTAATGTGGAGGTGGTGAGGGTGATGGTGGAGGATGCTGATGAACCTCATACACCCAACTGGAACACCAAGTACTCCATTCTCAGTGGCAACGACGCAGGCTTCTTCAACATCAGCACCGGCACCAGTAAAGAAGAGGGCATCATCAAAACAGTCAAGGTAACCATGGCAACCCTCTTACAGAATCACATCTCATCTCAGTATCCCAATTTTGGAAGAGTGACAAAACATTTTAGTTCAAAGACCCAGAATAATTCCAGGGATCTTACTTTATGCCTGTTTTTTAAGTACAAGTGTCAAATAGGTATTTCTAAATGATTTAGAATGCTTAGAGAGATGATTGACAGCCAGCACTTACACTACTTTTGCTTTCTAGGATATTTGAACCCTCTTTGCCTGCCCACTATGTTGCAAGGTTTGGGCATTGCAAAGCAATCGAAGTCAAGTTATCTGATGAGCAAACTTGTGAACAACAAATTGTGAAATATCCCTACATTTATTTTTGGACTTAATGATTGGTGAACATCAGATATCACACACGGGCACTGAAGCTTCTAGACAACTTAACAAACTTTGAACTTGAACACTTTCTTTGCATTTTTCTTTCTTTTCATTTTTACAGGATCAAGAGCAAATGCAGCTGCTTTACAAGTCTTACTCTTATCTTTTGTGTGTTCTCAGGGTCTTGACTTTGAGCAGAACCGTAAATACACTCTAGTTATATCCGTGGAAAATGAGGTTCCTTTTGTGGTTCCCGTGCCCACAGCCACAGCTACCGTCATAATCGATGTGGAGGACCTAAACGAGGCACCCGTATTTGTGCCTGGGGAGAAAAAGGTTGTGAAATTCGAGAACCTGCCAGTAGGCAGTGAGATAGTGTACTACACAGCAACGGATCCAGACGTGGATATGAAGCAAACTATTTCGTAAGCATTACAGCTCAGAAACAGAACATTAAAAACTATTCTGACAAGCACAACGCCCAAACACATGTTGCAAAACTTTACAGTATAATGCATATCAAAAAACAGCACTGTAAAAGAACATTGAAAGCCAGTCGGCCAATAGTATCTATGTAGAACCTTTACTACAGAATCAGTTTTACAGTAAGCATCTGCAGTGATTGTGAGAATAAGTTTACACACCCCAGTTGACTAATGAGAGGAATAAAAAATCAAACAAGGGTTTCAGGAAATGGTCAGAAAATTATAAGACATTCATAGTATGGACTTCATAAACTACTTAGGCTTACTTTCGGGAAACTGGGCCTAGGTTATGACCAGACGGATTGCTGAGCCAGCTGCCATGGAAATGTACATGTATACAGTAAGTGTGAGAGAGGTCCTCCCTCTCTGGAGGACGCTGTTACTGCCTGACGTCTGTGTGTCTCAGGTATCGTGTGGGGATGGACCAGGCCGGCTGGCTAGCCATAGACCCCTCCAGTGGCCTCATCACGGTGAAGAGCCCCTTGGACAGAGAGTCGCCATTTATGTTCAACAACCAATACAAAGCCACTATTTACGCCATTGACCAAGGTATGGTGAGTGGGCCAGATGGAATACAGAGGCACACACACACACACACACACACACACACACACACACACACACACACACACACACACACAGGCATAGTCATACGACAGACTTAAGTAACTATCCAGGGCTCGAAATTAACTTTTTTTCTCAGGGTCCCGCAGCTGTCCCGAATTCTACTTGGCACTGTCCCGGACTTAAACACCAGTGTCCCAAATTCAAGTTCTTGTTTTTTCCCATTCTACATAATAAACAGCATAATGATCAGTAACTTGCATCACTTAATTAACTCGTTTTGGTCCACCAGGTCAGTTCTGAACAATTTATTAAAGACCATTTTTATTAACATTAATCATCTGCTGTTTCACGCAACACTTATTTTCAGAGATTGCGCTTTTGGCTCTTTTTTGAGGTTGCACTAGACGTTCATTGTCCATCGTTTTGACGGACAGGGTTGTAAAACATTCCGTCAATAATCTATTTTCACGTGTCTTTAATTTCAATGTCAGTTTGGTGTGAGGTCATGGCCACAGATCTCAGTGAAAACAATAAGTATCGTGGGAAATTACCACAAAGCTGTCAGATAGGCTACTCTCCTGCCACACTCTCGCCCTCTTGTGCACACTCAAATGCGTTCCCAATTAAATTAAGTAGCAAAGCGTAGTTAGATCTGCTGCAACTATGTATCTCGATGTAACAAGCTGTTTTGACATTGTAAACGTTCTCTAAGAAGAGTGTAAAGCAGTTTGCAGTAGCCTAAAGGTAACCACAACGTCGTCTATTGCTGGAAAAAATAGCGAGCGGCCTGGTCTAAAGTGCGTGGCGGGCCGGATCTATGATAAACTAATAAATGCTCGGCGGGCCGGATTAAAGTGCGTTGCGGGCCGTTGTTTGGACACCCCTAGCCTTAGAACTGCCACAGCGAAATGTCAAATGCTAATTTAAATAACTGTTTTCATTGTTATAGGCTACCTTGCAACACTATCTTTTTGTCAAATCGCAGTTGCGGTAGGCCTAGGCTATTTAGCTCAGCATGATATTGGTGACGTTTGTCTGTCACTGACAGAAAACACGTAGTCAGAGAGGGCTTGTCACCTCGTTTTTTTAGAACACCAGTGTAACCTTAAGCCTGCACTATCAGTAAAAATGTTCACAATGTCATGAAAACAAATGCCATTTACCTGCCTGCTAGTTAGGTAAGTTAACCTCTATATCGGAAAGTGACCCATTAGGCCTACCGCCCGTGCCCTATTTTTGTGTCGGCCTATGAGTCACTTAATATTAATTTAACCAATACGGCGGATTACTAAGGAAACGCAAGTACCCAGCCCATTTGGGTATCTTACTATATTTGTACCAAAAATAACATTGTAGCCAACAGTGATTTGAAGAGCAGTAGCCTAAACAGTGTTGTAAGGCTGCGTGTACAAAACCGCTTCTTTACAGATCAGCTGGCTAACGCTGCTTTTGCCAGCTGCCCGTCACGGCAGGTCAAATTTTGTATAATTTTATTTAAACGAGAAAGATGCGTTTAGATTCCCATGTGAACAGTTTAGGAAAAAAGTACCTATTTTTAAATTTGCTTTGCCATTTTTTCTACTGTCCCAGAGTTGTCCCAGACATCATTGTATTGTGTCCCGGAAGCATTTTTTATGGTCCCCGGGACGTCGTGACATCGTTAATTTCGAGCCCTGTAACTATCTCACAAAATTCATTGTTCAAATTCAAATTCATAATTCAATTGTAATTGGATACAATCACGGAGAAAAGTGTGATTAAGTTCCATTTACTTCTCAAAATCGTAGTGATTACAGATTAAATCCAAATAGTTTCTTTTAAAAAAGTATGTAGACTATAACATTCATGATTTTGCCTGCCATCTTTTCGCCCTACTAGACAGGCTCAATTCATTTCAGCAAAGAGCTCAAATTTTGCGTTTTTGAGCGCCTTTTCTAGTATGCCAATCAAAAACGTCAAAAATCAAAAACATCTGCCCCTCCCTGCAGCGGAAGACAGCAGCCACATCCCAGCCACTGGTACGGCCACTGTGCTGATAGAGCTGGAGGACGTGAACGACAATGCCCCCGTCGTCCACCAGAGGGAGATCATCATGTGCAACATCAAGCCTGTGCCTGCCCTGCTCACCGTCTCTGACCTAGATGGACCTGGCTTCGCCAACCCTTTTAGGGTGGAGCTCAACTCCAGCCTCCGCAGCCAGTGGCACGCCACCATGAACAACAATAGTGAGGAGGGGACAGAGAGAGGATGTGTGTGTGTGTGTGTGTGTGATTGAGTAGGTGAGTGGGTGATTAGATGGGTTTGTGTGTGTGTGTGTGTGTGTGTGTGTGTGTGTGTGTGTGTGTGTGTGTGTGTGTGTGTGTGTGTGTGTGTGTGTGAGGTGTGTGTATATGTGTGTGTGTGTGTGTGTGTGTGTGTGTGTGGTTGAGAAGGTGATGTGTTTTGTGTGTGTGTTTGTGAGGGGCCATATGATATAAATAATCAAAGTTTATATGTGATGGTATAGACTATTTTATTCAGCCCAGTCTATGTTCTAGCCTCTGCTGAACCTGTATCTAAATTCTGTTTTGTGTTTCAAGAGACTGGAATTCTGCTCAGCATGAAAAGTGCTCTGAGCCAAGGTGTCTACGACATCATGCTGACGGTCTACGACAACGAGGGCTTGGGTCAGGTGAACACACTCGAGGCCAAGGTGTGTGACTGCACAGGAAGTGACAACAACTGCTTTGAAATCCGAGCCGCGGGGTTTGGCCTGCCAGGGATCATGGGTGTTCTGGGTGGCATCCTCTTCTTACTCCGTAAGGGGACATCATTGTCTATGCTCTTCTAATTGAGATCTTCTAATTGTTTACTCTTTACCGTGTTAGGTAATGTGATTACGTGAACGCTGGGGTTTACAAGTGCGTGTTTAGTGCACTAGTGTATGTTTTGTGTACCAGTGTGTGTTTAGTGTGCTAGTGTGTTTATTGTTCTAGAGTGTGTTCTGGGTATTAGTGTGTTTAGGGTGTTAGTGTGTTTATTGTTCTAGTGTGTGTATATTGTACTAGTGTGTGTTTATTGGAGTAATGTGTTTAGTGTACTACACGTAGTGTGTGTTTATTGTATTAGTGTTTGTTTGGTGTACTAGTGTGTGTTTAGTGTAGTGTACTAGAGTGTGTCTTCCTCGTGCAGTGGTGCTGCTGTTGTTGATGCTGCTGGTGAGGAGGAGGAGGGTGGGGGGGAAGAAGGAGGTTGGAGCTGTGGAGGATGACCTCAGAGACGAGCTCCTGTACTACAATGAGGAGGGCGGAGGAGAAGAGGACAAGGTGAGGCAGTGACAGCCATGAAAACACATACTAAACATCGAAATAAACAAAGATTTCAGAGCAGCCCCATAGTTCTAAAATCGTTGACTTTTTTTAGGGCTGGAAATGAATAAATGGCCATTGAAAAAACAAGATAGAGCTAACCACAACCAATTAAGCAGCCAGTAAAAGCTAATGATTATCCTGATAAACACCAATGCTTCCTGGAAATATATTTGTATAATTGCTTGAGTGGTCGTGATTAGCCCTACCTTGTTTTTTTTATGTCCATGTATTCCTTTCCAGCTCTCCTTAAAGGGACACCAGGCAAGCCTGATGCTTTTTCTCTACGAAACTCCCCCTCGCTCGGTCTGAAGCTCTTTTCCTTTTCTTTGCGTCTTCCGTCAAGGGTTTTTGCTGCTTCTTCGCCGCCATTATACACACGTTTGCAACAATCTCTAGCGTTTCGTTAGCCTGCCTCTGTGCTGTAAACTGATCCTGCTTCGGTCGGCGGGTAGGATACACCGAACTTGCAAGTGGGATATTCTTCCTACAGGCAGTAGGGGCGGGCGAGAGAGCTTTCATTTGCCCCGTAATGAGTCATTTAACCATATACCGACTTACGAAGATGATTAATTAACACGTAAACGTTGCCTGGTGTCCCTTTAATCTACAGCTCCTCCTTCAAGTTCAGCCTGTTGCTGACATAGGCTACTTGCAATCTTGGATACTGTTGAAGCTTCTATGTTGGTGTTATTTTTTGCACACCTGCACCACCGGCCTCTACCCACTGCAACTTCAACGAATAGGCAAAATGGGAGGAGTAGGGCTAGCTGAAGAACTGTTATTGGATCAATCCGGTGTCAGTATGAAAAATGAACCAATGGGCCACTGTCCTTGCTTTGGGCCGATCGTTGGCAATCTAATTCAATTGTATATTCTATCAGCCCAAAGGTGCGTCTGCCACTGGGAAAACGCAGATGGCCAGTCCGCCCCTGATGCAGTATAAGGATAGGCTATGAACCTTTAGTATGCAGAGTGTAGGATATAGTATGAGGAATGGTGTATTGTGTGATAAGTATATGTACTTTAGAAATGTAACCCCCTCCCTCCCTCTCTCCTTTGCTCTCTCAGGAGTTTGACCTGAGCCAGCTCCACCGAGGTCTGGACAACAAGCCTCAGGTCTACCGAGACGATGTGGCCCCCACTCTCACTGCTGCCGCCCCTGTGTATCGCCGCCCCACCAACCCTGACGACATTGGCAACTTCATCTTTGAGGTTAGCTGGTTCTGTTCTACCTTATTGCATGGTTGTGTTGTTACAAAGGGGATACGATGGAAAGTGTTACTGAAATCTCCTACTGTCTCTGCCATTTTTGAGCTCCTTGATGATTGATTTCTTATGGAGGTAGTTCAGGTTTGCAGAGTAGGTCAGTAAGTCAGATGAGGATCAGTAGCACTCTCATCTCCCTCATATATGTTAAAACAAAGTAGAGGTCTGCGCGGGACTGATTTTTCAGTCCCGCTCCCGCAATATTCTGTCCCGCTCCCGCATTAATGTGTCAGTCCAGCTGAACTATAGTTATGAACAGTACTTTAATCATTTTCAAATTTAATTTTAAGCACATATTTAATTTGCGGGAGTGCAGTGAATCATTGGTTTGTCCCGCACCCGCGAACGCACCTCTCTCATTCCGCCCGCTTCCGCAAAGAGCTTTCAAAAGTTGTCCCGCGCCGCACTCTTTTGCGTCGGGTCCCGCGGGTCTACCGCGGGAGTGCAGACCTCTAAAACAAAGGCCCCATTCTCTTTCAGTCAAAGCACTTTGAAGTCAACCAATGTTAGGCTTATTTTGCTCAGACTGCAATGAGGTTGAAGTAAGTAAGTAAAGTCAGTAAAATGTATTTCTAAAGTACATTTATAGACCGCTTACGCTGACCAAAGTGTTGTACAGAGTGCAAGTAAACAGATAAAAGTATGTATACACATGCATCTACACATTAAAAAGAAACAGCAAGGGGCAAACACAGAATTACAGACAGAGCAAGTTGGACATTAAAGGGCCAAGAAGGCTAGCCTGGCCCCGCCCACCTAGATCTTCTTTCAGGGAGATTTAATCTGAAATACCATAGTTTATAACCGTTTCCCTCACACAAGAAAAATGTCTTCAGTCAATCAGCGATGAGAAGGGAAGACGAAACCGAAACTTATTGTGATAAACAGAAGCAGCACCACCTGCTGCAAACGTCAAAAAATGCAGTTGAAAAAATGCAGAAATTTATTTACAGCAAAGGTAGACCCACATATATTGTTTCCTGACTGTTGATGCTGTTTATTGTCAGTTTGTAAAGTTCAGGCGAGGTAGGAAGTACTGTAACGTTAGAAATCTCTGAACAATGTGATTGGTAAGGCTGGACCAATGATTTCAAAGTTAGTTCCCATTGCGATGCAAGTGTTGTAAACGTTTCCCAATGGAGAGTCACCAGACTTTATTCACTTTGTGAATGAGTTTTGATACCTACGATAACAGTCTATGTTAAGGCCAGAGAGTACAGATGAGTTTTAAGCCCAGGTTTAAGCAGCGATGGAGGGGGTATTTCTTATGTGAAGTCGCAGCGGATACCACAAGTGTGGAGCAGATCAGTGGCACTCTCACCTCCCTTATCTCTTTTAAGGATGTTGGGAAAAACCCAAAGGTGGCATTCTTTTTCAGTTGAAGCACTTTGACTTCAATGCTTACTTGCTTCAGACTGCAATGAGGTTGAATGAATGAAGCATGTGCTGTTATATGGTAGTAACATGGAATAAAATCTTCAGTGGGGTGCCTGGATAAGTAGATGACCTCGAGATGGAGAATGCATTTGCATTGGTTAGCATCCCGTATTCTGTTGTGCGTTTGAACTTGACTGTGACATTATGTTGTGTCTGTCCTCTCCCCCAGAACCTGGCGGCTGCAGACGGTGACACGACGGCGCCCCCCTTTGACTCGCTGCTGGTGTTTGACTATGAGGGGGCAGAGTCCATCTGCAGCTCTCTCAGCAGCCTGCAGTCCAGCAGCTCGGACAGAGACCAGGACTACGAGCACCTGCAGCATTGGGGTCCGCACTTCAGGAAGCTCGCCGACATGTATGGAGGAGGCGAGGATGACGAGCTTTGAACACCAAGCGTCACCAAGGGTTGGGGTGGGGGGTCATTATGTTAAGGAAAATACTTTACCTTAGCTCTTTATCACAACACTGACATAGCTGTCATGATTACAACAACTAAAGCAACATTTCCGAGGTATGTTTTCATGGGAAAATAGTCTTGGTGTCATCTTCAAATTAATTTTGATAGCATACAGTCAAAGTGAAACACTGGTAAGCATGGCATTTCCACCAGCTGTTCCCATTTGCACTGTGTAGTCCTGTATTTCCAGACAGGATGGGAGAAGTCCAAGAAAAGTTTATATAGCGTGACAATGACGTCTATATCACCAAAATACACCAGTTAGCATGCTAGCAAGCTTTTAGAAGTCCCAGTTATATGCTGTTGTCTTTTATGTCTCTTAAGTACTTTTAAATTGTTAGGTTTTTTTTATCTAAAAAGGCCCTCCATAGTGCTGCTTTTCAAAAACAATACTGTAAGAATGTCAAAAGCAGTGACTTTGCCTGTTTTTGCTGTAGCCTATATTAGTTAAGTAGCCTACAGTAAAGGTTGTGTCATGTAAATGTACCACAGAATATGATATTTCCCGTGCTTTACCCCTGAAATTGCTGTATTAGTCGCATGATGGGATGATGTTAAGTGTATTTCTTTGTGTTTGTGTGTCAGATCTGGCTTTAAAATGATCATTTTACAAGGGTCTTTAATCAGGGGGATTGTTAACAATAAGGAAAGTGAATGTGATGAGCATTTGAATTGATGTACCATAGGCCTATTTTCCGGACTATAAGTCACTCCTGAGTATAAGTCGCATCAGTCAAAAAATGCATCATGAACAGGAAAAAAACATATAAGTCGCACCAGACTATAAGTCACATTTATTTAGAAAAGTATTTCACAAAATCCAAAACCAAAAACAGAGACTATGTAACTGGATTATTGAGGCCAAAAAGATTAATAATGAAGACGAAGGAGTGAAGGCAGCCAAGAGGAGGACAGGAAGGTAATTGCAAAGCAAAAGTTTCACTGAAAGAAAATGCCATGTGGTACACCAAAATGTGGAGAATACAATGCAATCAAGCATTTTGGGCGATGTGGAGTCACAAGCTGTCAGCAGATTAAATGCTCACGAGAGAGAAAAATATGCAGTTTTAGACATCACTGAAGCAAGACAGGCGATAGGCCTAGGCCCAACGGTAATTGTAAAGCAATTTACAAAAGATTCACTGAACAAAAATGCTGATATGATACATGAAAATTTAGCTGAAAATGTGGATAATGCAATGCAATCAAGCATTTGGGGCGATATGGAGTCACAAGCTGGCTGCAGATTAAATAGGCTACTCATGATAGAGAAAAAGACGGTTTTAAAAGGACGTGACCGAAGCTAAGGGAAGCCAGGCAATAGGCCTATAGGCCCGACGGTAATTGTAAAGCAATTTACAAAAGATTGACTGAACAAAAATGCTGATGTGGTACATGAAAATGTAGCTAAAAATGTGGAGAATGCAATGCAATCAAGCATTTTGGACAATGTGGAGAGACAAACCGCAGCAGATTAAATGCTTGAGAGAGAAAAAGATGCGGTTTTAAAAGGACGTGCAGACCGAAGTTGCAGCAAGCAGGTGATATTTAGAAATTTATTTCACAAAATCCAAGACTAAGAACAGACAGACTATGTAACTGGACACATTGAGGCCAAAAATATTGCGAATTCTACAGGGAATGTTGAAGATGAAGGAGTGATACAAGCAATTATTAAAGAAGCGTTTCTGCTTGAATTCAAAGTATCATTTCAAATTATTCAATAGGCTACATTTAAACTATACAATGCTCAACTGACAGCAGCACCAAACAGTTACTGAATTTGCCTATATGTAAAGAGCTAAATTACCTAGATTGTAGTTGACGTTAATCACTGTAAGACAACTGAAACAACACAAAATAAATAGGGCTGTTGCTGGAAATATTTAATTCCTGTAGGCTATACTACATTGCTGGTACATTTTGGAACATTATAGCTATACATTAACTAATCTTTAATGTCTTCCAGCAGCCTATCGTATAGGTTACCGTATATTAGTTGGATGCATGGATATGACTTGATGTTTTGTAGCCTACATTTCCATCAGTCTACAGCCCATCTTTACCATGATAATTAACCCTTCCAAGATAGAACCCTTTCGACGCTCTACTTTGAGAGACCAACCACCACTCATGCCATCGATGTTGAATTTTGTGCGTCTGACGGAAACTGATCAATCTGACCAACAATTAACATCGATTTGACACTCTTTTGCTGTCCGGGGTTGCAAATCATTCATTTAGAACATTTAAGTTACGCTGTTTGTTATTATAATCACAGCACGGCCTTAGGTTATCATAACCACATCATTAAGCTACATTATCGCAATTAATAAGTCATCATAATCATCATCGTCAGCATGGCATGTCACACATAGCCTGCTCCACCACTGAGTTCTTATAGCCACAAGGCTCCACCACCTGCTCACTGTCCCTCTGTATGCGTGCTTACATCCTCGTTCAAACTCAACGAACTTCAACATGTTGCTGACATTTGCTAGCCTACTTGCAATATTGTATTTTTGAATTTTCATTGGTGTTACTTTTGCACTATTGTCACTATCCGCCGCAATGTCGTGTAGGCAACTTCGATTAACTTCTGAAATCCTGGCTCTGGCCTAAAATGCGAGGGGTGGGCCTGACGTGAGCTGTTATTGGATCAGTCGAGTGTCAATATGAAAATGTAACCAGTGGGCCGCTGATTGTCCTTCCTTTGGGCCGATCGTTGGCCAAAATGATTAAATTATATTTATAGCCTATTCTATCGGCCCAAAAGGTGCGTCGGCCCACCGGGAAAATGCCCGGTATGCCAGATGGCCAGTCCGCCCATGCATTTTACAGCGCTGTCTAACGTTAATCTAATAATGGAGCGGCCTGAATGCGGGACTATTGACTGGACGGACCAACTCTGACTTCAATTGAACCCCATGCAGAGACAAACATACACGCGCGCGCAGGACCACTTTGGGGGTGCCTCTTTCTCTCTCAGCAGGATTTGTCACCGCTAAAGTCAAATTATAGCCTATAGATGCTTCTACATCAACCGCTATCTACAGGAAAGGAAAACAAACGTTTAGCGATCAGGAACCGTCAGGAATTTTGCAAACACAGAAGCATGACAGCCTATTCACCCCTTGCAGACACGTGACTTAAGTCACGTGATGGCTCCATGCTGGACGGCAAAAAGATGGGAGATGGACGGCAAATTACATTATGTCATAAAGATTATGATGAACTGAACACCATTACCAACATCTTTGTAGTTCAGTGTATTGCTGTTTGGGGTCTGATAGTCAAAGAAGATGCCAGTGGTGTTGTTAGATGAAATGGGTCATGATCGCAAATGTAAAGTTATTAAAACTGGTGGTAACAGCAAGGGGAGATAACGTTACGTTAGGCTACTGTAATTAACATTATGGTAAATGAACACCCATAAGTATTTCTGGACTAAAATATTGCAAAGCGATTTGGTTACTTTATTTGTCTTGCTTTTATCAGTTGTAACATAGTCAAAACGTTAAGAATGTCATAGGCCTATCAGAACATGAAATAATAACTAGCTGCCACACTTAGAAGCTAGCTATTCTAGCTAACGTTTATCGTAGCTCATAGTGCTAGGGCTAATGTAACTCGTCAGTTTGTACGTTGCCCAGCGAATAAACTTACTTCTTACATGTCTTAAGTTAAAGAATTGAAAGAAATAGGAAATAAAAAAAAAAACTTGAACGGTATTATCTGTTTACATTCAGATCTTGCCAAAGACTTTGCCTAAGTGCTATCTGCCGTCCTGTTCAGAGTCTATGGTTGCTATAGCAACCGCTGCTGTGCTTCATACACTGAGGAGATAAGCATGCAATTGTGGTTGAAATACTCCCGAAACTCAAAGAAAACAAACCAAAATATATCTATGCAAGAACATGGGATGTTGTTGTTGTTGTTGTATTGGATGTGTTCTCCATTTGAGGAACGTTATAATCGATTGCAGACGTGAACAGACAGCTACAGACACGGAGCGCATGCTTTCACTTTCTGTGCATATTCACGTGAAAGATCATTAGCAAAACAGCGATCAAATATTACATGGCAGTGAGTTTTGTTTGCAAATGTTTTCATGCATGTCTAGATAACGGGTGAGGAATGTTTAGGGGACAGACTATCTTACATCCTCAAATTATGACTGGGCAAAGCACAGCACCTTTATTTGGACCATGGCTTGTAGGCTATTCGAGTCAGCTAGGCCTTTATTTCTTGCGTTTTACTGTGAGACATATAGGCCTATACTTTTCGTTATAGGAGCGCATACCAATGGCAATGGTTCACTTATACTTATAACTTATACTGGCTTTTATTTGTCCGAATCTGAGGCTATAAATAGAATCCCGGCCATAATTTGAGCATTTAAGTATGCACGTGTGCTTTAGGCATAGCGCAAGCACTAATCTCTGACTGAAAGTTCACAGGACTTGTGCATTTGAGAGCGCTCTCTCTCGCTGTAGACGGTAATGTTTCATGTAGGGTTCATGTCAGTTAATACAAATTAACATTTAAAAACATGTTCAATTATATAATTTTTTTCATATATAAGTTGCACCTGACTATAAGTCGCAGGACCAGCCAAACTATGAAAAAAAGTGGAACTTATAGTCGGAAAATACGGTATATGTTTTTTAGATAAATATTTTTTATGCATTGGCCCAAATAATAGTTAGGTATGCCGTATAGAAAGATAATATATATACAAGAAATTATGAGGAACTTTTTTTACTTGTACATTCATTGGAGTTGTTTGAAATTCTGAAAAAGTGCCACAATAGCATTGCTATTTCTTGAGCAATTACACAATGTACTAATGTACTACTTTTAGTGTGGTGCCTATATGTATCATAAATAAACATAATTACAACCTCTCTTCCTGTCGTGTGTACTCGAGGTAACTGAGTCATACTTTCATCAGTTCTCCGCAGCTGCTTGCCAACCTCAAAGGGCTTTTGTTTTGAACTCGTCAGCCAGTCTGCGCCATCAGACTCAGAGTAAGACTCCTGGCTGAACTTCGACCCCAGAGGAGTTTGTCGCATGAAGACGGAAGAGTGGGACACGAGAAAGAATTTTTAGATCAGTGTCGGTCTGTTCTTGTTTGTTATGTTATAGAGGTTTCGGGGATTATTGATTATTCTCCATGGCTCTTAATGAGGAGTGAGACAGTTACTAAGAATCTGCATGTGGATCTACAGTTAACAGACACAAAGGTGAGTCTTGTTTACCCATACGGTACGCATACACCATTATGGTACTGGAAGGAACACGCTGTAGGGTATACTTACACTATTAGAGTACCTGGGGTATCATACTGGTATTCTGTGTGTGGGTATTTTTGTCAGTGTGCTCGTGTTTGTGTGTATGTGTGTTTATTTCTTTTTTTATATGTGAATGCATGCATCTGTGTGTGTCCTTTTGTTGTATGGGCTGGCAATAATCTGAGTACTGATAAGTGGATACTCAATAACAGTATAACAATAGAGCTGTAACAGCTGAATTGGCCATTGCGTCTGACCTGCCCTGGGCGTTCACTCTTCATTGGAGCAAGCTGCTCAGACTAAAGAGGTTTCAATTTGAATTTCAAGTCAGTATCTTTAACTGGATCTCATAAGAGTGTGTTAAAAACATGAGCAGTATGTGAATGAAATTAAATAGATACCCATAGCATAGGTGCTACTAACAGTGTATTTGGGCTCTCAGAAATGTCTGAAATACTGTAACTGTACTAAAAGTGACCACAAAGTCATGAAATGTAAGTAACAAATAGAGTGAAGTAAAAGTAGTTAAACAGAATATAAGATATGTTTGGAGAAAGGTATATCTGACAAATATGATTTGACCACTTCCTGTAATCCCAGATGAGCCAGAACATGTTTCAGGAAGGCCTGTATCAGGTGTTCTTTAAGGAACAGCCACGCCCCAAGCCCCGCACCCGCTCCCTGCTGACAAGCTCCAATCAGACTGAGGTGAAGGAGATACGATTGGCCCGCTGGTTTGGAGCCATAGTTAATGTCCGCCTACTCATAACTGGGGTGAGAGATGCTGTTATTATACTAAGTCAATTGCTTTGATTTACACCAAACATTATATTTATTACATAAAACCCAATGATGTTGTCTCTAAACATCTTAAGGACAACATTTGGAAGTAGTCTTGTTTTAGTTGAGATGCATATATGTCAGATGCAGGGCTTAGAAGAGAATTTTTCACATAGATCTGACCCTGAAAACCCTGAAAACAATCGGTTCCACCTAGCTGGAGTTGCTAAACGTGGGGCCCATGAACATGCCCCCAGAATGTAGCACTGTAGCTGAACATGGGGGCTCATGAACATGCACTGTGGGTGCTAGCAGCTCTAGCTGTTTGCTGCAGCAGCTGTAGTTAGAAGAGATTGTTTTGTTGTAACGACAGTACTCGTGACTTCGAGAAACAAAGATCCATGTGAAAAATTGCCGGAATTCTCCTTTAAGAACAATAATTCATAATTTCTTTAACCTTGCATGTCCCACCCGGTCGTGCCCTGAGATGACAACTAGTGTGCTGCAGTTAATTGCTCTATGGTGACTATCAGTGCGCTCAGGTGCTGTGTGACCTCTGACCCCTGTCTCAGGTGGTGCAGCTGCTTGGCGCGGTGGCCTGCATCCTCTCCACCATATCCCTCTCCTGCCTCAGTTTCAACTGCTCCATCACCATGACCACGCCACTGTGGGCCAGCCTGTTTGTGAGTGAAACCCTAGACTCAGATCGGTCTTTGCAGCCCATTCCCATCAGACTGCTTTGGGCTGTCAGGGATTGCTCTGGAATAATTTACCTTCACAGGACATTGTAGCAGAGGCCTTCAATACTGTAGTGTATTTTCATGTGTGCTGCACGGCTATCAAATTCCATCAAATGGGTATCCATGGGTAACAAACTCCATGAGCCTTTTTATGTGTGTTCTATGGGTACCAAATGAATGACCTTGGTGTGACTTACTTCCTCTACAAAGTCATCAACTGGTACACAACAAATTGCATTTGTTAATGTAACTAACCGACAGGACTTGTTTAGTTTTTGGCAAATGGTCGTAAGAATGAAAAGTTGCTCAAACAGTGATATAGCAGCTGAGTGAGCGCATTTGTATATATTTTTTCTTACAGTACATTTTCTGCGGTTGTCTTGCCATTGAAATGCAGCGGAAACCAACAAAAATAAAAGTGAGATTGATTGAGATTTCCCCTTATAAGTTAACTGAGTTGAACTGAGTTGTTAAAAGTATTGAGATTCATGGCGTGTCTGTATAACCCGAGCACAGGCCATGATTCTGATGGGCCTCACTGTTCTCTGCTTCCTACTGGGACTAGTGGCTCTCCTCACCTTCACACTCAAACACACCAAACCAGCCACTGTTCAGCAGGTGTGTGAGTGTTTGTATGTGTGTCTGTATATGTAGGCTATATACGTACATGTGTGTTCAGAATGCCTGTCTATATATGCTTCAAGTGTGACTACACCAGACATAAATCTTTCACAATAATGTATGTGATTCTAATGAATGATAAATGCTTATCAAAATCATCTCTGTCTCTCCTCTCTCTCCGTTTCTGTCATTTGTTGCCGCCCCCTATCCCACCCTCAGCGTGCTGGCTTGTATGTGCTGAAGGGCAGCTCCATCCTCTTCATGCTCCTGTGTCTGTTGGCCTCGCTGTACACATTCTTAGTGACATGGAGGGGTCTGCAGCGCTACAGCGCCTCCTACAGACAGGACTACACCAGTGTACTACAGGTGCACAAACAGACCCACCATACCACACATGAACATTGCATGTATTTTCACTTATACTCTTGTAAAGCATTTGGTTGCATGCTTACATACGTAGGAGTCCTAACTGACACACAGAGCACCCAAATACAAAGAGAGGAAATTCTTGACTTAAAATAACTCTTTATTCCAGGAACCCGATGACCCCACGGGCCCACTCTTGGACAGAGATGAATTCAGTCTGTAGAGAAGAAATTTACCCATTTTGCTGTGTGTGTGTGTGTGTGTGTGTGTGTGGGTGTATGTGTTTGTTTGTGTATGCGTGTGTGTGTGTGTGTGTATTAGTGTTAATTTCGTCAGACGAGACGAGAGGAAATATGTTCGTCAACAACCTTTTTTTTCATGACTAAGACGAGACGATGACGAGACGGCAGTAATGTACTGAAACACTGACTAAGACTATCTTAAGATGTATTATTGTTGATGAAAAAAGACGAGACTAAAATGTTTTGCATGAAATAAAAACTAAGATAAAATCTCTCTTCATTTTCGTCTACAAAATGAGAAGACAGAATATCTATCTGTTACGTTTTCAAAATATTCAGAATGAGTTCATACGCAACAGCTTTCCTGTAGGCTAGTCTACGTGCTGTTGCTGCAACCCTGTGGCTGCAACACGAAACTACATGGAACAAGAACACTGGAGATTTCTGCCAGAGTTAGCAAGCTAACTACCTAAGCTTTATGCCACAGAAGTTGAAGCTTCTCTCATACAAATTAACATCCCCCAGAATGTCCATACGAAAATGTTCATCATGTAATGTCAACTATTTAACTAGTTAGACTGATGATGCAAAGTTTGCTAGCAAGTAAGCTAATATGGAAAGTTAAGCTAGCAAGTTAGCTATGGCTAAGATGGAGAGTCTGTTTGGGGAATGTGTTGTGTTTGGGCGCAAATCGCCATCTAGCGAGGCAGAGTAAAACATTAATACTTTGGCCTATGACAGTGTTTCTCAAACTTTTTCAGTTTCAGGACCACTTAACTAACCCTATCTAAAAAACAAAAAAGATTAGACCTACTTCAACAGTAGCCTATAATTAGTCTACACAATAGGCCTACTGAACCACCTTGCTTATTGTCTTTGCACTTTGCTTATTGTGTGGATTCATACTGTATGATTTAAACTGGCATATCTTACATAGACAGTGTTGCAGAACTGTTTTTTTACATACAAGTTGGTTCAATATTGGAAACAACTCATCTATATTATATTTTACCACGTCTGCTCGCGTACTTGGGATAGCTTGCGGACCACCAGTGATCCCCAGACCACACTTTGAGAAACACTGGTCTACGAAGATGACAGTGGTCCAGTCAAATCTTTTACTGTCTATGGTCAAATCCTAGCCGAGCTATAACTGTAGCTCGACTTACCTGTGCATGTAAACATACTGACTGACAAAAAATCAGAATGAGTAATTATAACAGACGAGTAGCCCTGTGGACACACAATATTGTTGGAAAATTGAGATGTGTGAAACACTATTTGACTCAAATGGTAATCAGAAATAATTTGTTATAAAAAAAAGACTAAAATGTGTTGACTAAAACTGACTAAGACTAAGATACCTTTAGTTTTCTTTTGACTAAAACTAGACTAAAATGACGAGACTTTTAGTCAACTAAAACTTAACTAACAAAAATGATATTTGAATGACTAAATATGACACAGACTAAAAAGGACATTTCGTCACAAGACTAAGACTAAGACTAAATTAAAAATAGGTGACAAAATTAACACTAGTGTGTATGTGTGTGTGTGTGTGAGAGAGACCTTTTTTAACATTTATACATGTTTATACATTTCTGTTTGTTTCTTACAGTATATGTATCAGTCTTTGCACAGAATCTGAGCACAGTTCTTTATTTATTTTTGACTATCATCAAATTCCCATGCTGTGAGGATGCAGATGCAGATACTCATCCCAAAATGGCATTATTCCTCACATTATTCTTTTTTCTATCATGATGTCAGTTTTTGTTAACTACTGGCAATACTTGACAGAGCTGGAAGAAATTACAGAAATACCAGAATCTTTGTAAAATCTATTAATTGTATATCAAATGCATTAAGTTATAGCCCTTGTTAGATCACAGCTGATTCTTTTTTCTGTTGGTAAATATTTTTCATTCAGGGGTGTCCTGAGGCACTGGTTTCTAAATCCATGCTATAAGTGAAATATCTAGTTGGTGGGGGCAGCACAAACTCCAATGCTGTAACATTTCAGTATTTGCGAGTGACTCCAAATATAAATATATTACAATTCTAAATACCAGGTAATCACTTCTATATTTCTATAAAAAGAAGTGGCTGTATTTGTGTGTTCTGTTCCGTTTGATCTTATTTATCTGAAATCTTATTGCATTATTAATCTGGCTATTATTACTGTCATTTACAGAAACATGTTAACCTGCACTCAGGTTTATGACTTAAGTAGTAGGGTACGGCAAGGCCTAAAGCCTTAACAACTAGCCTTCAACTATAGCCTTAACAACACAGCTCGTTTAGTTAACAGCTAGTTAGAGAACATTAACAAGTTGAATTATTGGTGTAATTGTTAGAGAAACTGCCATGAATCAGTGAACCTATACTATAGTTCTCTAATGTAATTCTGTAACTTCCCTTTGGGGATGAATAGTATATCTATCTATCTATCTATCTAGGATTTTTTAAGGTCAGATGACCTCTGTGTTGTGAACCTGTGTGGTTACTCACGGTAATTAGGTCACGTGGTGTTGGTGGTGGCAAGAATCATAATATCACCTGTTTTCTTGCTAGTGCGTTGTGAATGAATTGAGAGGGGATGATGGGGGAAGCCTTAGCCATTGAGGCAGTGCAAGTGGACATGGTGTAAAGTACCGGTTGTTATATTTTATGTTGTACTATTAAACTGTTAATAGTTCCATGTTCACAGAATTAAATCTCGGACACCGGTTTCAACTGCTTGTCGTTTTACTCCTAATTCCAAAGGCAAGTGTAACATTAAACAGGTTCCCCAATTACACTTCATAACATAAAGTTCCTCTTAAAGAGATAGCTCTCTATTCAGTACATGACATCCCCCCTTTACTTGCACATAAATTCCTACGAAATAAACATGTCTTCTTTCAGGGCAATGTTCTCTGTCATGAATACAAACACAACTAAAATGTCTTCTCAAAACGTACTGTTTGCTTCTCATTTTAAAGTTACCCACAGCATTTAAACTGGTTACTCATAAATCATCTGTAACATTTAAACACTGGTTATCAGAACTCATATGTAACTCATCTGCTTTAGTACAGCAAACATTTACATTGACAGAGAACAGTCAATTCTTTCTTTTTTTCAATCAAAACATGTGACTTAAGTCATGACAAAGTCTTTTAGTCTCTCAGGTGGTTTTCTGTGGCGCTGAGGCCTAAGAGGTGCAGGAGGGCTGCTCTGTTCAGCTGGCACAACAGGATTACTGGAAGTGTCCATAGCTGGTTGTTGCTCTGGGTTTGACCCAGTCTCCTCGTTTCCCACCTCTTCTGTTCCATGTAGGTCTGTAATGTATTTCTTCACACTGGTTGTGAAGAAATACATTACTGGTTGGCAACTTGACTCTCATCTTCCTATTGAACAAGAGTTCCGCTGGACTTTTCCCTGTTGTGTTGTGTGTGATTCCTCTGTACACAGTGACATATCGCCTAAGCTCTTTCTGCCAGTCAAGTCCATCTGACTGTGCAATTCGGATGCGTTTCGTGATTGAAGCATTCTGGCGCTCCACTTCACCATTCGCTTGAGCCCACTTTGGCGTTTTCACATGTGTAATTCCGTTCTCAGCACAATAATTTCTGAATTCATCTGACTTGAATTGTGGTCCATTATCGGATTTCAGTGTTACAGGTAGACCATGTCGACTGAATATCAACTCAAGACGGTCAATCACTTTTTCAGTCGTTGTGGAAGTGAGTACATCATACTCATAGTATCTGCTATAGTAATCTACCACAACTAGGATTGAGTGTTTTGATGGTAGTGGTCCAAGTAAGTCCACGGCTAAATCTTTCCACGGCCCATCTGGCAGTGGCGTTGGCCTTAGAGGTTCGGGTGCATCAGGTCTTGATGTTATCTGACACCCATGACATGCTCTACAATGTCTTTCTGCAGCTTTGTCTATACCTGGCCACCACACTTTGCATGAGTGCTCTCGCCGTAAGGCTTTTGGTAACACAATACGTGTACCGCGTAGCACAATGTAGCCAATAACACAGAGTTCATTGACTGTAGGTGCGTATGCCATGCATTTTACTATTGCTTTTCTCACCTCTATCAGCTCCGGATCGTTGAGGCTTCCTCCACCTCTCTTGTTGTCAGAGCTTTAGGAGTGGCATTCACAGCACTGAACCGCACATATTCTTCAGATCCATGTGAATGTTGCTCTTTTATGGCGGTCTTCCCCAACATGCGTGACAATGGGTCAGCAGGGCTCTACACTAACATTTTTTTCCAGGAGCACTTGTGCGCCCAAGTTAAAAAATTTAGGAGCACAGACAAAAATTTGGGCGCACAGTCAGTTCTGTACTTAACTTAAACATAATCTAACATTACACTGCAGCTAACACTTAAACATGCCAGTGCACCAATTGCAAATATTAAGAATGACTGACAACATTTAGGCTACAGGAAATAGGATTTTAAAGATCAGTGCCTTACTTTATTTTCAGTCTGTTCTATTTTCCTACATTTTGTTAATGTAAAATAGTATAATACATTGCCATATTTGCATTTAGCCTGTATATCAAGTATCCTGCCAAATGTAGGCTAATTTATTTATTTGTGAATCCATCTGTAGCTAATCCAAAATATGCCCATGGTGACCTATCTGACTGCATACTGCCTAAAACAGCTAACTACAACATTTTCTCATCCACAAAACCCAACATAGGCTAATCAAGGATATATATATTTTTTATACTTTTACTTTTTATTTGAAATATCTGCATTGATGGGGGCAGTAGGCAAACGTTAGGCCTACTTTCGTTTTGCACTTCAGCTTGTATTCGGTGTAAACAAACAAGCATGCGTGGAAGCCTGGAGTTGTCAGTAGCGTTCTACCTTTGAATAAAATGGGAGTATTACGGGAAGCTACTTTTGTGCCTGTTCGCTACAGCTATATTTTGCATCTTGCAGCCAATACGTCAACTGGGCTAAAAGGCATGTTAGGTTACCTTTTCTTCTCTCACTGCATTCTCAGAATCTCATCCTGTTCCTCCAAAATCCGATGAATTCGGTGGATAGAAGAACTAATTTCTTCAATCTTTGCATCTTGGCTGGCTAGTCTAACTTTCCACTTTTTCTGCATGCTCTTGGATTTGATAGAAGCGACTACTAGCGAGTCACAACGCGAAACTGCTAACGTTGATGGGAGTTGTAGTTTTTATGCTGCATTCGCGACATGATTCTATGGTTTGCACCAGTAATGTTTCTTAATGTTGCGGTGTATTTTGTAGACAAACATTGACATGGTTAGAAGTCATTCGCACCAGTGCGCCTAAATATTTTTTTGCACTCGCACGCCATCATTTTTACTCGCATGTGCGAGTGAAATGGACGCACTGTAGAGCCCTGGTCAGCAATGTTCGCTTTTCCTGGCACATGGACAACTTTGAAGTCGTATGGCTGTAAACGTAAGACCCATCTTTCCACACGGGCACAGGGTTTCTATCGCGGGCTGTATATTGCCTCCAATGGTTTGTGGTCAGTGACAAGCTCAAACTGTCTGCCATATACATAGGGATGAAGTCTTTCACAGGCCCACACCAAACCTAAGGCTTCCTTCTCTGTTTGAGAGTATTTTCTCTCGCAGTCACTCAAGCTTCTGCTCACATAGCAGATAGGAACCATCTCGCCCTGCTGGCGTTGCACAAGCACAGCGCCGAGTCCCACTGGGCTGGTGTCCGCTATCACTCGTGTTGGTGCATCCTTATCGTAGTACGCCAAGGTTCCAGCTTTCGCCAGTCCATCTTTGAGTGCATTAAATGCTTTTCTTTGCTCTGGACCAAACACAAATTGAGTGTCTTTTCTGATTAGACGTCTAAATGGCTCCGCCAGAGTTGCAAATTCTGGAATGAACCGGCTGCTGTAACAGGTAAGACCTAGAAAGCTTCTCACCTCCGAGGCATTTTCTGGCTCTCTGGCTTCCACTATTTCCCTAACTCTCTCTTCAGTAGGTCCAATTTCTTTGTTTGTCAGCAGGATTCCCATGAAGACTAAGCGATCCATATTAAACTCACATTTTGCAGGATTTAATGTAAGTCCACACTCCCGCAGGCGCTTCAGGACAGCATGTAGACGCTGGTCATGGGTTTTCTGGTCTGCAGCATGAACTACAATGTCGTCTGAGATGTTTTCTACTCCCTCTATTCCAGCTAATGCAGATGCAATTTCATGCTGGTACTGCTCACTGGCTGAAGACACTCGTTTGTATCTTTAGACTCCATTGTGGACAGCAAATGTTGTGATCTGGCGTGATGCAGGTGTCAACTCCAGTTGGTGATAACCCCACTTGAGATCCAGTTTGCTGAACACCATGGACCCATTCATGCCTTGCAGGATTTCATCCACCGTAGGTATAGGGTATCGTTCTCTGACGATGGCACGGTTTTCTTGACGCATATCCAGGCATAATCTGATTTCAGAGTTGGCTTTTGGCACAACTACTACTGGGTTGACCCATGGAGTAGGACCATTCACTTCTTCAATTATGTCCATGTCTAACAGTTCTTTTATTTTTTTTCTCTACAGGTCCTCTCAAGTTGAACGGTATCCGCCTTAAAGGCTGTGCTACGGGCTGGACATCAGGATTGATGTATAGACTGACTTGTTTGTCTTGTAGCTTTCCCACACCCCAAAACACATCAGGATACTGTGCCAGTACAGACTGTTTTAGATCTGCTATTGCTGCTATATCCGTTCCAATTCTCAGTACTCCAAGCTTTGCTGCTGTGTCCTTTCCTAATAATGATTCACCATGTCCTTTGATGACAATAAACTCAGCATATAAACACTGGAATTTCCAATCTTAGTTTCACACTTGAAAGCTCCATTTACTGTTAATGGCTGGTTGGACGAATAAGCATATCGCTTCCTGTCTGCTGAGAGATAGGAATGGCATTTTATGTGTTCATTTTTCAGTTTTCCCCATGTGTTCATATCAACTATATTGCAGGTAGCACCAGAGTGAGCATCTTCAGATTTACTCCTCCCAGGCACACGTTCAGCCTATTTTGCATGGAGTTGTCTGTCACCAAAAATGCATAGTCTGTCTGTTCTTCCACATTATTTACAGTTTGTTTCCTATTCTTTTTGGTCCTGCATACTTTGGAAAAGTGGTCATTTGCATTACATTTATGGCACTTCTGACCTCTAGCTGGGCATTTTGGATCTTTGCCAAAGTGATCTGTATTTCCACATCTATAGCAATGGTGCAGTTCTGACTTACTTTTCTGTGGATTTTGAAGTCTCTTAAAGGAGAATTCCGGTGTGATATTGACCTAAAGTGTGTTGAAACATGATACTGAGTGTGAACGTATGTCTCATAGCCCATCTCGGCTTGTCCCCTGCACTCCAAAATCTGGCGCTGGTTAGCCGATGCTACCAACAGCTTTTTCAATGGTGGTGCTTCGGAATCGGGCTAGCCATGCAAATAAATCACTGTTTTACACCATTTACGAGGCTCAATGTATCTCCACACTTCATTGGTAGACTTCCGAGGGCCCTGACATTTAAAACGAGACATTGAGAACTTTGAAAAAGCACTGGTAGTTTACTTACAAGACGATTTATGCAGACAGTATCTTCAAGTTTAGCGTTTGCAGCCATCTTGAATTTAGTCACGATAAGTCGAGCGACAAGTAAGAATGAACAGGTATGATAAGGGATCAGATTCCAAAAAGCCAGATTTTGGAGTGCAGGGGACAAGCCGAGATGGGCTATGAGACATACGTTCACACTCGGTATCATGTTTCAACACACTTTAGGTCAATATCACACCGAAATTCCCCCTTAAATTTAGCTTGATTGTGCTTTGGTCCTACCCTATATTTACAGTTTCTGTATTTGCACTTGCAGATCCTCCTCCCGTTGTTAGAGACAACTGCTCCTCAATCCTCTCGCAGAGTGATGCGACGTCCAACGCACGTGCCAGAGTGAGGTCGTGTCCCTCTTCCAAAAGTTTTCGGCGAACGTAGCTGGAGGAACATCGTGCCACCTCTGCGTCACAAATCTGATTGTTCATATCGGCACCAAATGCACAATCCCTGGCCTCTTGCCTGAGCCTTGTTGTAAACTGTTGCACTGTCTCCTTGTTTTTGCGAAAGTGCAAGGAATGACTGCCGCGCAAAAGCAGTATTTACACGAGGTACAAAGTAATCATTCAGGGCTTGCGTTGTAGCTCCGTAATCAGCCACACCACCCGTGCTAGGCAAGGTAGTAAATATGTCCTGTACATCAGGCCCTGCATGATGTAGAAGTAAGGCTCTCCTGCGTTGTAAAGTTGCAGCAGGTGTATCTCTATTGACTAAAAGTCCTTTGCCGTCGGCAAAAAGTTCAAATGAATTTAGCCATCGAGTCCACCGTCGACCTAATGTAGCCGGGTCTTTGAAGCACTCAAACATTGGGATACTCACTTTATCCATATTAAAATTCACATTTTCTCCCGTGCTTGTGCTCGCCCACTTCTCGTCGCCAATGTTATATTTTATGTTGTACTATTAAACTGAATAACCGAGAATTAAATCTCGGACACCGGTTCCAACTGCTTGTCGTTTTACTCCCAATTCCAAAGGCAACTGTAACATTAAACAGGTTCCCCAATTACATTTCATAACATAAAGTTCCTCTTAAAGAGATAGCTATTCAGTACATGACACCGGTGTACTGGTGCAGCTTAGCAAGTGGCTAAGTAAGTCCAAAGTCAGTCAGTTGCCTGTAAGGTTGCAGGGGCCAGGGGACCAAGTGCAGTTACTACGATGAGGAGTAGAGTCAAGCCAGAAGAACTAAGTTCAGCAAGGATGGAGGGAGCGTGGTGTTCAAGAGGATGGAGGGATCATGATGTTCGTGAGGATGGAGGGAGCATGGTGTTCGTGAGGATGGAGGGAGTATGGTGTTCGTGAGGATGGAGGGAGCGTGGTGTTCGTGAGGATGGAGGGAGCGTGGTGTTCGTGAGGATGGAGGGAGCATGGTGTTCGTGAGGATGGAGGGAGTATGGTGTTTGTGAGTCGGACTGCTTGAGTTCAGCGAAGATGGAGGGAGCATGGTGTTTGTGAGTCAGACTGCTAGAGGGAAGAAGCTGTTGCTCATTC
This sequence comes from Alosa alosa, assembly GCF_017589495.1. NCBI lineage: Eukaryota > Metazoa > Chordata > Actinopteri > Clupeiformes > Clupeidae > Alosa > Alosa alosa. Next base: position 3,381,181 of record NC_063199.1, read on the forward strand.
TGCATGATCTGCAGGTGATGCTGTGGAGAGTTCTCCAAGATGGAAGGGAAGTAACAGACCATTGGAGGTGTCCTCTACAAAGACATTGTGTCTGTGAGGTGATGTATCCTGCAAGCAGGAGAGAGAGGTGCCGATTACCTTTTCCGCTGTTCGCACAACCCTTTGGAACATCCTGCTGTCAGAGGCACAGCAGTCCCATACCCCACAGTGATGCTTGTGGTCAAGACGCTCTCTATGGTGCTCTTCTTATGGTTCTCTGCCTCTTGGGGCAGTCGTGGCCTACTGGTTAGGGCTTCGGGCCTGTAACCGGAGGGTTGCCGGTTCAATCCTCGACCAGTAGGAACGGCTGAAGTGCCTTTGAGCACCCCTCACTGCTCCCCAAGCGCCACTGTAGCAGGCAGCTCACTGTGTCGGGATTAGTGTGTGCTTCACTTCACTGCGTGCTATTTTTTCACGTATATCCCGAAAGGTACTTTGCTACGAATGTGTTTCGTACGTTGTTCGTTGGTCAGAGTGGTCTGGAGCACTCTTAGAACTGTCTTAGCTGCACCTTACCAATGTTTGGCTCGCGGCCTAGTCGCCGCCACTGTAGCCTACAGCAATCTTTAAAAATCTCTGTTGTGCATGCAACTCATATGGTACAATATCACTGTTTTGGTTCACCATTTATGTAAGTAGGCTAATTAAGAAAATAGTTTCTGGAAATGTTTGCACACAAATAATAAAATAGGCATGCATTTGAAAATAATTTAAATACTATTATTCAAATAAGTTCTTGATATGGAGTGATGAAGGATGACATGGGTAAAGGTGTTAGGGGGTTATAGCTGGTCATGCTATGACAGATTGCGGATCACTTCCCCCTACAGACCTAGTGAAAATGTTGTTAATTAAGGGTAGATAATTTAATTTCTACTTTTTATCATTGTATGCGATTCATCCATGTTGAAGTAGCGTGCAATTTGAGCAATGTTGTTTTTTTGTGCAAAGAATGCAGTCTTTCATAACGCTGTCATGTCTCCGCGTGAAGTGAAAAATCGATTTCTTAGCAATCGATGTCAACCAATTCAGCACCTTCAGGGTGGACAGTGCCTTGTACATCGGACGTAATAATAATAATAATAACTAGACTGCATTTCCGGCGGGAACTGCGAAAGTGTGCTTGCCCTGGTCCGGTCACCAACGTGAGCAGACAGTGACATACGCTATGCTGAACCTGGCTTGATCCAAGCATTGTAACAGTGCCTTTCAGTGTTGGAGCAGTAGCAATACCTCAAAAGCTCTATTCAACTATTGCCTTGCGGGGTGAATGCGGTTCGTTGGATTTTACCTGTGGCCTGCCTTCGAATTTAGCTTCTATGACTAAAATCAAATCAATAAAATAAAACAACAGCAGTGATTGGCTGCAAAAATAAATAATGTCACACATCTTGCACCTCTCAAACTGGGCTATCAGGTAACCTAGAGAAAAAAATGAAATTATGAAATATGACTAAGGCATTAAAATGCTGCTTGTTTGTCAGGATACTTTTTCACTGATTTATTTTAATATATTCCATCCCCTAATTCTGTTTTACTGGTTTATTTGACAAATAATCTATATGGATTTGCTCTATAAAGACCTTATGTCTGTTTGGGATTGTTTTGAGAGCCTATTGATGTATCTCAGAATAAAGGAATGTCCACAACATTAGTGATGTTTTTTGCGTGTGTGTGAATGTATTTTACTTAACTGATTGAATGTAGCTGGATACTCATGAACGCATGTCTCTAATAGCCACAATAGGAGTAATTTTAGCAACACCGTATTTTGTGTGGCCCATAACGACCCAGTGGATCATGAAAATGTGCCAAAATTCACATTCCTTGCTTGTTGTTGGTACATTAATCCCACTCAGATTGCCACTTATCTGTGATGTAAGAGTCTCCTAGCTAGCTAGCTTCTAGCCACACAAGAAATGAATGATGTTAAATCTCCACTTAGCATTCTAATAACAGAAGGGGCACATTTATGTGGATCACTACAACATGACTCATTATGTCTGTAACTCTATAAAACACTTACTTTCATAAAGGAAGCACACCATCCAGCACAAACACATGAAAACCGATATTTTAGGTACTTGGCCACAAACTCAAAACGTGTCTCTCTGAAGCTCTGTTCTAGAATATTTGCCCTGAAGTCTGTTCCAGTTGCTAGGCAACATCAAATAAACAAAATGAGAGTCTTTTCAAGGTATTAAAAGTGTAATGCGACATTTAATGGATGTGTGTGGTTTGCAATTAGAATAAACAAGAAATAACATTTCCAATAATTTCCCATGAAATTACATAATATTTGCACCTTCCTTACTTGTGAAGCTCACACCGTATTTCAAGTACACTAGTGAAATGTAATACAACGTTGCCACCTAGCGTTCAGATGTAGGCTATTTAACATTAACGTGACATTGCTTGCTTATTCTTTCGTCAACTCCATGCTTTTAGGAAAACAATCTTTTATCATAGTTCCCTCTTCAATGAGCGATTACCAGCTCGTTTTTGTAACAGAAATAGCTGTTTATTGTCCCTAGGTTTACAGAAACACCTATTCATATTAATACGTAGCCTATTCACCATATTCACACGGCGGCCATCTTTCTATGACGTCATGCTCAGGGTGGGAATCCTCTGGGGAAGTCCAAACAAATAGCTCAAAAACTATCAGCTGTCTGGTGTTTGTGATTAGCCCAATTATGGCAAGATGGTCCAAAAACGTAACCTATCTACCAGCCTTGACATGCCAAGAAATGGAAACATGGACAGATGAACAGGTCAGCACCCCTAAATGAATTAAGAAAAAAAGGATACACAGCAACTGGATTGAACGTTATATCCACGATGTTAAAGGTAAGAGGATATGGCTAACTGCTAACTTAATACCACTTTATTTATTAACTGGGTTGCACCGATAAACCTGTATTAAGGCACGGCCTTGTCTGTCATTTCTCCTCAGAACAACTCAGGCTTGTATTTAAACCAGCCTGATTTTAGTTGCCAGTGAGACCGTTTCACGTGGATATACTATTTAATTTTGAGCTCTAGGTAACGTAAGTGTTATCATTAGCCTTAAACTGCCGACAGAGATGTAAACTTCTTGTGTCACAGTGGAATACTCCGTTAGCCGGTCAGGCTGTCTTACTAACCAAACTAGGTTATAGTTTATGTTTTTTTTGTGCAACCCACGTCGTAGCTTAATTTATCTCCCTATTTATTCTTTCATTTTATTGGCTTATTTTCGCGGAGATTTAACAAAGGCGAAGTTGTCTACTAATGCAAGTTATGTTCTGCTTTCAGTCAGGGTTGAGGAGGGTGGGACTAATGCCAATATCGTCAGGGTCAGGGCGAAGGCATCCCAGTATGTTTAAAAATGAGCCAGCTTACAGGGTACAGGCTAATGATGTCAAATTAGCACACTATATATTTTTTCCCTAGACGAATTTAACACTTTGTGTGGTCTGAGCAACAGGCTTTGCATAAAGACTTAGCCATAAACAAGTTTTATATATATATATATTTTTTTTTTTTTTTTTTTTTTCAGGTTGAATTGATCAGCGGATTCAACAAACCAGCTGTGCCAGTGAAGCAGGTCTCGGGCACTGCTCACACCTTGTTGGCCTCCTGTATACTCTTGCTCATACAAATCAGTCCCCCTAACCAAATGTAAAACCTCCTTACCCCAAACTTGGCACATCCCTTCTTGAGAATTAGGCCTAGGGCCCAAACCTGTCACTCTTAAAAAAATTAACAAGGTCAAATCCAACAAGACCTACAGTTGTCACAGTTGAGTAAAAGAAGATTATGGCCATGGCCTACTTGAAATCAAATGCCCAAACCAAGAGAGTCAAACTGCTCATACCTGAGAACAGTGGATAGAACCTTTTCCTTCAAGCATGGCCATGAATATCACTCACAAGTCATGGGACAGATGGCTCTTACAGGAGCAAAATGGTTTATTTTTTTGTAATGTGCCAGGAGGATTACTATCTGGAGAGAGTGCACTTTGATGCTGTCTCATTAAGTGCCCCATTGTTATGTACATAAACTATCATTAAAAATGTATTTCTTCATCTGTAGCTACTGTATTCACCTTATTGATGTCCATGTTGTAAGCTAATGTAGCATCAACATTTTTAAAGCCAAAGTTTAAATGCATTACAAGTAAAATAACTACATTGTGTTGCTTTAGAATCTATTCAGTTTATTTAATTTCCAGTTAAGAATGTGAAATGTCATGACTGACATAACTCCATGCCTAAAAGATGCAAAAAACATGCCCTCTGCCATTGGCTGAAGGGACAAGAACAATGATCTGTGTCTCATAGTCCTATTAAAAATAATATAATAAGTATAGAATAGAAGAAAACAGAAAATAGACGCCTTTTATTTTTACTGTACAATACAGAGATCAGCACAATGTTAATGCACAAGGAAAATAAATTGCTGTATGAGTCTTTTGTGTACAAAGTATTGCTAATACTGTAGAAAGTACTATAGTAACAACACTGTAGAAAAAGACTTCATGTTTCATAATTATTCACCTGAAATCCAGTGTAGAATGTCAAGAACTATGAATCATTTTTGCTTCAAGTTGAAACAGGATGCCTTGAGGATGGTATTCTCCCGCGTAAGGTGGGCTTATCTCCTTCGTGCTGCTTCTAGCTGCTCTTCCAGTGACCGAGAGTTCAGCATAGTCATGGTCAGAGTGGGGTGCTGGCTTAACAACTTGGTCTGCACTATAGGAGACAATGACATCAAAAACGTTAAGTTCCAACTGCATGTGTATCACTTAAGTTGTATAGTATACCATGTAACCTACTACAGTGAATTTGTTTCATTAATGGAGATTACATGTTATACCCTGCTGCTACACATAGCCTAGGTCTTATGCAGCAGCTGTGTGATATTTTGCAAGATGGATATAGGCAATATACTTTATACGTGTATTACCCAGTGTCAACTCCAGCCAGGTCTACACTTGCATCTTCTGTCTCTCCAGCAGGTTCATTGCTGTGTATGTAATAATAAAACATTAGTTCTTGCAAAACTGAATGAATCAACTCTTTGTAACAGACCTAGGCTAAACATGACATTAGGAGACGTGTGAAACCATTTTCACTAACTGACCTCTCTCCCTCTAATTCGCATTGGTCTTTTATGAGTCGTTTTTGTCCAAGCGAACAGGACACTTCCTGGCAGGAGGCACGTTTTTCCAGCCTCATCATGGTGCACAAAACACTGCTCAGTGAAATGTTTGGCACAAACTTGTGTTGGACGTAACGTTAATCTCCACGAACAACAAACAGCCTGCCCGTTAGCTGCAGTTAGCCTACGTACACAGTGACCAGGGCTTTCCCTGAAGTCAGCAAAAGACAAGCTTACTGCTTGAGACGTGGCATTTCTATCAAGGCATCATCGTAACGTTACCATACATAAATAAAACGACATCATGTTTGCGTTTGATCTAACAAGTAGCATGATAACGTTACACAATGGCTATCTTTATAACTAACATTAGCCTGAGGTTAAGCTAACCGGTTGGCTAGCTAGATAATTATGCACTTACCTGGAAAAATGTACCGATGTCTCTTCTAATTTTTGAAATCCACTCTCTCTTCAATCTGGTGTCTGTCAGGAACCGGTGGAACGAACGTGTTTTGTCTTTTTCCCGTCTTTTGTAGTAGGAATTACACCCAGGCACACAGCAGACATATTCGTGACTGATACAATCCACAACATCCATACACAACTGTACAGAACTCGAACTTCCCACCCTGAGCATGACGACAAAACAAGATGGCCGCCGTGTGAATATGCTGAATGGAGTGCTGCCAAGGGGGCAGGCGAATTCCCGGAAGTAGAAGAATCGACGTAGGCTGGAGGGACCACCTCTCTGCTAACTCCCATAGAAGTCCATTCATTCTAGGATTTTTTTTAAATACCATAACTTCATATAACATATATCCTGTGCCGATATTGTAGCTTCTGTGTAATCTACATAAACACTACAAAGGCAAAACAGACTCCATTACCTCGTCCGTAACGTTGGTTATCCGTAAGAAGAATAGTTAGCTTGTTCGGTTGGAGGGAAGCTAGCTTTGACGTAATCTCTCTTTCGCGCCGTAGGGAGATAACCGTATTGTTTGGATAAGAAGCTCAGTCCACCTTACTGTCTATGACGGTAACTCATAAGCAAAACCCATAGATATATCTATGAGCAAAACCTAGCATACACGACCGTATGTTAAGGTAAAGCATTACACAGAGGCACACTAATAATAATAACAAAAGTAAACCTAATTTTTTTTTAAAAACGGCACTAATCATTTCAGAGGTTTTCGATGGATTGACCGTAGGTCGGAAAAGTGGAAAGAAGATTATCTTCAAGGCTATAACTTTTTTGTTTTGTTTTAGCATGACTGTTTTTGAAGATGATCATGTATGGTAGCTTCAACATTAACACGACTTGGTGAGAATGATAATACATAAATAAATGTTTAACTTTGATGACTTTGAAGGCGAAGGAAGTGTGAGAAGAATTTCTGTGTATCTATCATATGAGTTACAAGATTCAGTTCGATGGCTAACGTCCACGGTTAAGTGTGAGTCTGCGCAGTACTGGGGGGACCAACTGAAAAATCGTTCTATTTGACTCAGTGCCCTCCCATTGAAAACGACGGAGTCTGTTGGTCCATTTCTTTTACTGTCTATGAGTGCTGCCGACCACTGTTCATTACGGCCCAGAATGCCTTGCATGTCTTTATCAAAATAACACAGTAAAACCTAAATGCCCGTAAACATATGCATGTGCATACTTGTAACATTTTTAATAATACTCTCCCATCATGATATTTACAATATTGAAAAATTTAATTTGAATACCGTCAATGTGAAAACAACTCTATTATATAAGCTATATATAGCTACTGTTCTCCTTGCTATTTTAGTTCATAAGTCCATACTTTCCCATGGCAGAGCAAGGATTTCATGATTGGCAAGGCTGCCCAGAGACATTGTGCATACTTGGAAGGCATTGTGATTGCAGTGCAACTGCAAATGTGAAAAGTAATAGTTACCAAATATGAATGGGTAGTTTGCCAAATGATGGAAACTTTTGGAATGTTTTCTAGGGCTTTCTTGTTTTCTTTTTTTTTTTTAGCTTATGCACCCTCACATTGGAGTCCCGAGTTCAAATACAAAATTTGGTATCGATATGTGACAGTGTTCCTGAGATATGGACGACTTCCTGTTTCGGAGCTTCGCCGCCGATTTTGTTTGGCTGTGACGGGCAAACGTTTTCGAAATTTCAAATATCCTTCTAACTTTTGTGAGGCTTGGTCCAAGGATAATGTACGTCATGTTTCGTTCGGACCAAATTTGTGACCTGTGAAAATTTAGTTTCGCTTTCTGTTCAATCCAATATGGCGGACGAACAACACGCCCACCTGACGTCATCTTCGCGAGCAACTTACACCGGTACTCACCAGACGTTTTAAAGTTGGAACCGTGTCTCTGTCTCAAAGCCCTAGGCGCTAGAGCTGACAAAAAATTAGGGAGATGGGAAAAATAAAACTTAAGAAGAACAATAAGTGTGCTGCTTTGCAAGCACACTTAATAATAATACATTTTATGTAAAGTGCCTTTCAAGTCACCCAAGGACACTGTACAATAAGACAAAAGGATATAGACATAAGAGTAGCATAAAAACATCAAACAGAGACAGTATACAAGAGAACATAGACATAAAAGCAACATATACAGGGACAGTACAAGTAGACAGTACACTTAGTAAAACACACTATACATTCAGCAGGAGACAGACATTGCCAACAAAAGTAGAAAAAAATAAAATAAAACAGTAATAGAAGAGCGGGTGAGATGGAGGAGGCATGGTTATGAGTAGGAAGGAAAAGCAAGAGTGAAGAGGTGAGTTTTTAAGTGTAAGTATATATACTCTTTTGATCCCGTGAGGGAAATTTGGTCTCTGCATTTATCCCAATCCGTGAATCAGCAAAACACTCAGCACACACTAATCCCGGCGCAGTGAGCTGCCTGCAACAACAGTGGCGCTCGGGGAGCATTGAGGGGTTAGGTGCCTTGCTCAAGGGCACTCCAGCCATTCCTACTGGTCAGGGTTCGAACCGGCAACCCTCCGATTACAAGTCCGAAGTGCTAACCATTAGGCCACGGTTGCCCTGTAACATGGAGATTTTAACATGGATTTAAAGGTGGACAGGGAAGTGCTTTGACGTAGTGCAAGTGGGAGGGAGTTCCAGAGTTTGGGGCCAGCCACGCGGATAGGAGGTGGGCATCAGTGGAGTGTAAGGTGCGGGTTGGTTGGTAAGGGGTCAGGAGGCTTGAAAGATAAGAGGGTGCAAGATTATGTTGTGCTTTGAAGATAAGAAGAATGATTTTGAATTGAATACGGTATTGTACAGGGAGCCAGTGTGATGGAGGATGGGAGTGATATGTTGTCAGGGCCTGGTATGGATGAGAACTCTTGCAGCGGAATTTTGTATGTATTGTAGCCTGTCTAATCTCTTTGCTGAGACACCAAAGAGCAGGGCATTTCAGTAGTCAAATCTGGAGGGTATATGAAAGCATGAATGAGAGTCTCAGCAGTGGTGGGGTTAAGGGACGGGCGGAGTCCCGAGCTTTTTGTAAGAAGACTAGGTAAGGTTTACCTTTGGTCAGGGTGCGAGTTAGGGGGAAGCAGGGGGAGCCATGGCTCCCCTAGTGGCCACCTGAGCTCCCCTGGAAACATGCATGTGAAATTGTGGAAATTGTGTATAAAATATTGATATGATTGCCAAATCAATTATATTTTGGCCATGGATTTCCCTAAAATGTGTAAAATAAGAGAAATAAAATTGTATTTTGAGTTCATGATTCATGAAAAAAGTGCCTGCTTGCACGTTAGAGGCGCGATACGTGGAAGCGCTGCCCACAGCTCCACCCACTAACCACTCACACAAGCTCGTTCAGTTAGCTGCACTGTCGTCGAAAATAATGTCGAAAAGAAAAACAAGCAACATGTAAGTTGTTGAGTAATTCTAAGTTGATTCAATTAAAAGTCAAAAGACACATCATTGGTGGTCGGGGTCCATGGATTATTTACTATCAAGTTCATTGAAGTTTGCGTAGCCCATTGATGATCCAACGGGGTGTTTCATGTAAATAATTTAAACATATTATGTAGGCCTATTATCAGGGGCGTGCAGAGACCTTTGAAGAGGCAGGGGCTCAAATTTAAAAAAAGGGCATATGGAACAAAATTTTCAGAAAACGTGTTAACTTTATTTAAAACGTAATTTTGATTACAACCCAATAGGCAACATACAAATTATATCAAAACCATTTCTATTCCCTAGCCTATAAAGCTTTAATCATCTGAACCTGAGCTGGGCATTTGGTATTTCAATAATGATGGTGGGACAGGCTGTTTTATGGTTTAGCAATTTGCAAAGTATTCTAATGTACTGATAAACATTTTATAAATGTTCATATTTATTCATTATGTATCAAGAAGAATGGGTGTAAATAGCAGAGAGAGCTGTAACACATTTTTTTCATTTCTCTCCTTGGTTCTGAAAATTCAATAGAAGTGCATGTACTGTAGGCCTACTGTAGCCAGGGCACAGACAGATAGGTCTTTTCAGTTTTCATTAGGCTATTGTCTACACAGAGATCATAGGCTATAAGGCTACATCTTATTGATTAAATTCAAAGCTAATTTTAATAGCCTAGAAATCTAGACGCACCCTAGCGGCAGCAAATATGTTATTGTCTAGTCTGGCTTGTCAGGCTATAATTTTAATGTTTATCACAGTGAACAACCACCATTAGCAAGCTGGTGTCTTGAAGATTCACGTGCTGTGCGTGTGGCCACTGAGTGAAATTACACAATGTAGCCTACTGTAAACAGAGAACGACGTGTGGAGTTGGGTTAGTTAAACAACTACAGTAGCTTATGTCGTCGGCTTATGACGATTTAGAAAATGTTTGCCTACTCTGTTTTATTAACTTGGTCTACTAACCTAAGCTACTATAACATAGAAACCTAAACAGAATATGTTATGAACGTTCAGCCTTAGATTTTCCCAAATGTCTCCTGCAGCACTGCCTGCATGCACCTTCTGAGAGTTCACTGAATGTATGACGTCACGGATTGGTGGCCGCAAGGCATTTCAATTAACACAGAAAATTGTTATTTTTGTAAATTTCTAATTTCAGCGAATATTCAAGTTGGCGAATTATTCATTTAGCGAATATTCAGGTTGGAACTAGCGGAAGTATTACACATTTTGAAAAGTAAAAAACGGGTCTTGTCAAAAGGGCACTTGGACATCAAAGGGGCAAAAGGGCAGGTGCTAGAGCCCCTGTAGCCCCCCTTCTCTGCACGTGCCTGCCTATTATGTTTCATGTAAGCAAACATAGACCTATGGCACCACCCATGTGCAACGGATTTTCTCTTTATAATAGGCATATGCTGTTGCTATTAATGACAGGATCAGCATTTAAACTTTGCCCCCCTCCAAAAAAAAAATCGCCTGTAAGCCTACCCGCCCCGCCCCCCGGCTCCCCCGGAGACCGTGGTATAACTCGCACACTGCCTTTGGAGTCTTCATAGCTTGCTAAGTGAACGTTAACGGGAAACCGGCCCCAGATACAGATACCAATCTGTCTTTTTCTCTCTTAACAGCTTAAAGGAACCATATGTAAGATTGTGGCAAAAACTGGTACTGCAATCACTTTCAAATTACTTTAGAGCGGTGTATCCCTTCCCCCTCACCGCTGACTTGAGGTTGCCAACCCAGATGCCGAAACACTACTGACTTTGTGATTAGTAGATAGGTGGAGGGTGGCGCATCAGGCCAAAACGCAACATCAACATCAGTTGAGGGCTGCAACTTCACTTTTTAAATGACAATATCCTGGCCGGACTACTGTTGTCAGTGATATAAGTATTGGACATTAACATGATTTCTTAATGTCTAGTGACATATCAGGGCCATTTTATGATTAATTGAAATACATTTCTTACATACGGTCCCTTTAATTCTCAAAAAGAATTTCAAGTTTTTGCCTGAAATTGCACTGTGCCTATTTACAAGGGCATTGTTCCCACCTCTTCTGGGGCCTACCATCAAATGTTGGCCCTCTATAGAAAGCTGAGAACCTCTAGTTTTCGTAGGAAACAGTCACAATAAATGTGTGATGTACTCACAAAAAGTTACAGAGGCTAGAATATAGTTTTTTCTTTCTGCCGGATTACAAGCATCTCTGAACTGACCACATTTCAGCCCTCTAGGTCTCTTGATATCCCTTAGAAACACAACTGAGCCCTAGCACCAGGTCTTCTGAAGTTGTGTGCAAAAGCAGATCAATATAGAATGAAAATATGAGTGCTTTAGACTATTATTTGCCAAGGTATGTCCATGCGTTTTGTAAAATGCCTATGGATACTCCCCATAGGACTTTTTATTATCCAAAATGCATACTGACAATCAAATGCTTACTGCACATGAACCCCTTTGTGTAGAAGCATAATCCTGGTCTCAAATGAAAGGTAACACTTTGAGGTTTTATGCTTGTATTTGGATTATACTTCAGGGGTTCTGATATGGAATGACTACACTAAATATGGAATGATTACAAAAATGTCTCTATTTTTGCATTTACTTTGTTGGTTCAATGAGTGTGTATAAGATAGACTATACATCTGTACAACTAATATTGGATAACACAACATGAAGATTCAATTTCTATGGATTCTTGTGAATATTTCAGTACCCAATATGTTGCATCTACTTATTGTGCTGCAGCTACACTGCAGCCAGAAGTCAGGGTAGCACCAAAAGCGGAAGGGGGGGGGGGGGGCATTTTGGATCAAATTTAATTGAGACATAATAAGATTCATCTGAGTGTAAAGCACTATACAGATTGTACATGAAAAAAGTTGTCATTTTTGGATTCCCAAGAGTCAAAGCTTTGAAATGGTGTATAACATTACTATGCTACATAGCAATATGGTGCATACAATTGGTTTAGAATGTTGGGGGGAGGGGGGTAACCGTCCTGCCGGCGGGACACTGAAAGTTATTTAAAAGAGCTATGTGTGGATATTTTTGTGAAAGGTGACTTGGAAATAGCAACAGAATGTAAAACATAACAGTTAGTATGTAATGTGAAAAATGCTCTGTGTTATAAATGCTCTCCCAGATATTGCATGATTGCCAGCCAGAGACAGGCCAATACCACTCTGTACCTCTGCTGCTGTAATAAAATGCAAGATAATGGAAGAATGACGGTGGTGCGTTCAAGATAACTTGAATCCTACAGAATTCCATACATAGACCAATTCAAACATGTTCCTGTGCAGTACAGTGGCACAACTAAAATGCAAAGTCATATAAAACATAAGCAGGTCACAAAGAATAATATCAAAAGAAAACTTTGTACATAAAAAGTATAGCTACTAGACTGAACGGACCTTGAGGTCCTTGAGGCCCTCACAATTAAAACATTTTGCCTCATCGATATCTTTAACAGCTCCTGCTGATTCAACATTTTATACAGTCTCCCAACATTTTTAATGTGATTGTAAGTATAACTAAGAACTTCAATGCCCCCTAAACCTTACAAGACTTTTGAGTGGTGCATTTCAGCGACCTTCAATAACCCTAAATAATAACAGAAAAAAAGTATAACAATAAACATACCATGAATTTCCACAGGGAAATGAAAGGCAACCACAACAGCAGGGATACATAGAGCAAATCAGATAAATCACAGAAGACATCCTAAAAGGTCTTCCTAATAGAAAAACAATATATATATATATATATACATACAGTATATACACAAATGATTAGGAAATAAATCCCGACAGGGAAAAACAGGAACTTGACGCACCACCGGAGGTCTTGCTTCGCCCTGAAGGGACTTATTTTCCGATAATGACCGGCGTCCCATTATCCCACTTATTACACGGCTACTTGCCTAAACAAAAAAATAAACTCCACATGATATGACTCTTTACATTTATTTGTCACCGTTTCATCATGGCTTTTGCTGAGAAACAAATAGTTTGCAACACACGCTGAACTTGAATCAAACATTATTTAGAACACAGCTGATCAACCGTCTGCTTTCATTTTTGAACGAAGATCCTTTGCAAGAAGTGACCAGACTACTTGCGGAGTCATATGAAAGACTTAAATCAGAAACACAAAACCCATTGCCGTTGACAGCGGTAATTACATGAAAATAATTTACTGTAGAACGTTGGGAGATCCCATTCAAGTCAATGGAGCGTTCTACTAGCATTGCGAAGGGCCGTATAATAAATCATAAAAATAACAGTTTATTACCATTGTTATAGCCACAATTCTTTAGAAAAGGTAAGTTTACACATTTTGTTGTTGACAATATATCTTATTTACATTTCAACATTTTATTAACTATATTACAGTAATAGTACACACTAACTAACTTCAGTTAATGATTGAATACATGCTGCTTAATTAGATTTAGTTAAGTCAATCGTATACAGCAGTAGGGTAGATATGAATATTCATTGAATTATTGCTTAAATAATCCATGTCCAATTCCTTCAGGTGCTTCTATTTGGTATAGGGAGTTGTGCTGTAAATTAGTGAATAGTAAATCAATAAAATACATAAGATAAATAAATGCAGGTAGATTCATGTTGTCTGTATGGCAGTGTATGTGGAAATAGCAGTTACTTACTCTAGTTTAATCAGTTTGCTTTCTGGATGATGCTGGGCGTCGGTGAGCAGTTCTATGCCTTTGTCTCCAGGCTTATTCCTGCTCACATCCAGTTCTCTCAGGTAGGAGGGATTAGATGTCAGTGCTGCCGCCAAAGCCCTGAAACCCTTCTCTGTTATATGGCAGTGTGACAGCCTGCAAGGATGGACATGTACTGTATATCAGCGCCTTTAAGTGTACAGATTCTGGGTTTAACTTACCTTTGCTAAAACAAAGAACATAAAAGGGACATCTATGGTCTTTATTTTATAAAATTTATTATGAAACATTTTTATTATGTCAAAGGGAGATCACCTTACCTTAGTGTATCCAAATGACATGTGTCTTCTAAACCTTTAGAAAGTTGCTGTACACCTGCATCCTGCAGTTTGTTGAGGCTCAAGTCCAATGTTTGCAGATTAGAATTGGAGCGCAGTACCAGATATTCACAACTCTCTTCACCAAGCTGACACCAACTAGCCTGGTAGAAAATGCACAGACTATGTATGTGCTGAATTTTATCAACAAGGTTGTATTTATTTCCAAAAGGAACCCAGTTTAGATTGATTGTCTTACCTAAGTTCCTCCAGTTTACAGAATTGGTCCTGGATTGCACGTTAAAGCTCCCTGACAGCGGCTACCTGAGATGAGTTTTTGGAGAGATCCAGCTCTCTGAGGTGTGTGGGATTAGACCTTGGGGCATGTCCAAGGTTGGCAAAATCCACATGTGAAACAGAGCAGTCTGACAACCTATGGGAAACATGCATTAAGAAATAATTGACAAAAAGATCTCCTTGGCAGGGGTAAAGATGTTTCAGGAAAAATATCTGCACACTCTCTTCTTTGCTCCCAATGTGATTTAATATAGGTATGTTTCGACCAGTCAGGTCTTCATCAGGTATGTCCTGAAAAATGTTTTCACCCATGGTTATTTTTTTGTCGTTGGTTTGTTAGCAGAATTAGAAAAACACTACTGTCCCAGTTTTCATGAAACTTGGTGGAAAGGTTTAGTACCAGACAAGGAATAACCCAAGTACATCCCACTCACTGGTGCCTGCATGACTTCAGTTTTGCTTTTGCTAACGTTGCGAGACGTTCACAAAGCTCCTGCATAATTTTTACCATCACAATGTTGTGAGTCTGAACTACACTTTATCCTCATTTTTATGAGGATTAGACCTAAATCTAAATTTAAGTAAGCTGAGAAATGGAAGCACTTGGCTTCATAAGATGTCGCGTGCGATCGGGAACGCACTGACCAGCGGGCGGTGTGGCGTAAAACAACGGGAGATCGCGGGACAACGGCGGTAACGGCAGCCGGTGCATCAGGCCGGATTTGAACCTGCGATGCAATTCTTAATGTGCTACAGCACAGCGCCGTCTTCTCCCCGTGTGCCAGGGAGGCGCTGCTTAACGCCATGCTCTGTATTAAATAAATTATTAGAGTCTCGTGACGCCGGCAATTGCGTGTAGGTCAAAGTCCGCCGCTCGGCGGGGTTCTCCTATTTGGTAAAATTGATTTTTATTCCTCTGACTGTTGCAATTGATATCAATGATTAATATGAATGCCCTCAGTAAAAAAGCACAACAAACAGAAAGCAAACAGTTACAAACAGTCAGGCACTTGGCTTCATAAGATGTCGCGTGCAATCGGGAACGCACTGACCAGCGGGCGGCGGGGCGTAAAACTACGGGAGATCGCGGGACACGGCGGCCGGTGCATCAGGCCGAATTCGAACCGGCAATTCTTAATGTGCTACAGCACGATGCACGATGGAGGATTACTCATGAAAGGTGAGAGACTCATAATACCTGAAAGCATGAGACCTGATATCTTGCAGAGACTTCACCAGGGACATTAAGCTATCAACAAATGCCTAGCTAGAGCGAGAGAATCAGTCTGGTGGCCAGGCATCACGTCTGCTGTGAAGCAGATGTTTGAGAGATGTGAGATTTGCGCACGGGAAGCTCACACAGCAGTCGAGCCTCTGCTCACTACCGACCTCCCAAACAGACCATGGCAGAGAGTCGCAGCAGATCTTTTCCAATGGCAGAATGGGAACTATTTAGTCATGATAAACTACTTTTCTCGCTTTATCAAAGTTTGCAACCTACCCAACAGCACATCTGCAAAACAGACTATTGCAAGAATTAAAGCTGTGTTTGCTAGGTATGGATGCCCAGAAGTGCTTGTCACGGACAATGGTCCACAATTTTCCTGTCACAAATTCGCTCTGTTTGCGAGAGATTATGACTTCATGCACGTGACTGCCCCCGTTATCCCCAGAGCAATGGGGAGGCTGAACGGGCCGTCAGAACCGTGAACTCCCTTTTGGAGAAAGAAGGTGATTTCCACAAGGCTCTGTTGGCCTACAGGGCCACCCCATTGGCACATGAGAGCTCCCCAGCACAACTACTGATGGGGAGGAGAATCAGAACATCAGTCCCAGTGTCACCGGAGCAGTTACAACCACAGTGGCCTGATCTCAAGAGATTGAGAGAAAAGAACACTGCCTTGAAACTGCAGCAGCAACAAACGTTCAACCGGAGACACCGCACTCAAACCCTGCCACCTCTTCAGCCCGGACAGCAGGTGTGGATCAGACCCACACGCACCAGAGGGACAGTTATGGGGCCTGCACCTACACCGCGCTCACACGAGGTGGAAACCCCAGAAGGAGGACGGATGTGGCGCAACCGTTCGCACCTCAGAGAGGTACCAGTACCTCCAACATCAGGTGATGGGACAATGACTAGGTCAGGGAGACTGACCAGGGCTCCTGAGAGACTGGACCTTTGAACAGTATACACACATGCACACCACGGTGGACAAAAAAGAAAAACAATAAGACATGTTAAAAAGAAGAAAAAGTCACTATTTTCCTGTTTGAAAATTGAAATGTTTATTAGAAAAGACATGTTCTGGTTATTGAAAACTAAAGGTTTACGTAATAGCCACAGTGAAATGGAATGTCTTCTGTTAGCCTCTCAGTTTATTTACTTATGAATATATTACAATGATTTCAAGTTCTGCCAAAACAATTAAATGTTCATCTTAAAGGGGGAGATGTAATGGCATGATATGACCACTTGGTGGCACTCTGAAGAGTTGCCGTTGGAATGTAGAACAAGTGAAGAAATATAATAAATGTTATCTAGTTGCATCCTGATCGTTGTGTCCTTGAATGTAGAGTATAAAGGAACAATACAATAGCCAGCCTCACAAGATTTTAATAATGTCTATAATACAGAGCACTGCACTGAGCGCGCTGCTCAGCGCAGTGGCACTAATGAGAAGACGGTGCTGTTAAGAAATGTGCCAGTAGCATCGACGGTTCGAATCCGCCGTGACACTGTCTGGTAGGTTAGCGCGTTAGCGAGTGCAGGCCTCCACGCGAAATCTTATGAAGCTTTCTGTTTGCTTTCTGTTTGCTGTGCTTTTTTACTGAGGGCATTCATATTAATCAATTGAAATTCTGGGGCAATTAGACATTTGTAGTGAAGAACAGTAATGGATGAAATATAAATATGATAGACTTAAAGGAACACGCCACCCAATGTCAGTAGTAATATATGTTCTTACCTTAACTTTCACGAGTTGAGTCATACCTCTCCCGTGTCGGTACATGCACTCAAACGCTCTGGTGCGCGGCTGGACTGTGTTAGCAAGTTGCTATGCTAGCGGGCTTTGCCGTAACTAACCGTATAAGTAATCAAAAACATCCACGTTTTCCCGACTTAAATACAGTTGCACGAGTAGTTGATAGAAATGTCTACGGCCACGCAACATGAAACGTGGTGATTTTCCAAGCGAATAAACAGGAGAACTACAATGTGTGGCGCAATAGCACTTGGGAGTACTTCGACCTAGCGTAGTAGTATTGTTAACACCTAATTGTAGATCCTATCCACCACAGAGTTTAGAATCCATGCTGGATCGACCCTCAGCTTCTCCCTCCCCTCTGAGCAAGAGAGAGGCACACACACTAGAGATGCGCTGATGGGCTATTATTTCAACCATAACTGCATAGCAAAACTTATCATCCATCAGCCATCCATCAGCACCAAAGTTTTTTGACCAATTTTCAAAACCGCACCCGCCCACCATCCGCTGGTTGTTTTAATGTAGGCTATATGGGTGATGCAGCGCTGCTGACGTGAGGCTGGAAAGCCCTTGCCTGTTCTAGAAAGACTGATCCCATGCAGCAAATATATTAAAAGGCTAAAGTCGTACATTGGCTATGTTGTAGCCTATCCCCAGAATATCAGCAGCAAACTCAGTCTCTGTCTCGCAAAACAGTCTCCAAATAAAACGCACATCGGCCTGTTGCCTATTCTGCCAGCTTGTGACAATATATCGTCCAAAATGCTTGATTGCATTGCATTCTCCACATTTTTAGCTAAATTTTCATGTACCACATCAGCATTTTTGTTCAGTGAATCTTTTGTAAATTGCTTTACAATAGCTGGCTGACTGCCTGGGTTATTTTGTTTCGATATTAGCCTATATATAAGTAATTGTAGCCTACCATTCAGGGAATAGGCATTTAAAAGAGAGACAGAGAGTGATATGACTCAGAAATGACGCTGCATCACCCATATAGCCTACATTAAAACAACCAGCGGATGGTGGGCGGGTGCGGTTTTGAAAATTGGTCAAAAAACTTTGGTGCTGATGGATGATAAGTTTGGCTATGCAGTTATGGTTGAAATAATAGCCCATCAGCGCATCGCTAGTGTGTGTGCCTCTCCCTCGCTCAGAGGGGAGGGAGAGGCTGAGGGTCGATCCAGCATGGATTCTAAACTCTGTGGTGGATAGGACCTACAATTAGGTGTTAACAATACTACTACGCTAGGTCGAAGTACTCCCAAGTGCTATTGCGCCACACATTGTAGTTCTCCTGTTTATTCGCTTGGAAAATCGCCACGTTTCATGTTCCGTGGCTGTTATTCAAGAACAAAATGACTCATATAGGAATATAGGTGATCTAGAAAAAAAGGCCTAAGTGGTCCAACTTTATTGGCCTATATCTCTGAAATGGAACAACATATCAAAATATAGCTTTTGTGTGGCTTGGTCTAAACATTGTGAGAATTTTGGTGAAGATTTGAATATTTTTGAAGAGTGTGAAACTTTTAATGATGTTTGGCTTTTCCATGAAATTGTGGCAAAAGTAAACATTTTTAGACCATAAGACCAGGGCCAAAAAGATGCATCTGAGTTTAGAGATTAATATTATGAAAGAATGTTGAGTCTAGGTCAATATGATAAGGAGAAATAAGCATAATTAACTTTTTTTTACCAATAGCGCCACCTTTGGGTGCAGTACCCCAAATTTTGGGTTATGGCTAGAGAGGGGTACTGGTAACCATACCTGAAAATTTCAAGAGTTTTGGAGTTACGGTTTAGGCTGCAGTGTGACTTTTACAGAATTTTGGCAAAAAATGAACGGTACAGAAACAATAGCTGCGCTGCTTGGACCCCTAATAATCCTTTCAAAAACAATAGGGCCTTGCGCCCTTCAGTGCTCGGGCCCAAATAATAATCCTTACAAAAACAATAGGGCCTTGCGCCCTTCGGTGCTCGGGCCCTAATTATGGAATAGATATGGAAACCTGGGTCGAATTCACCGTTGTATTCTCATGCTCAAATTGCAGGATCAATGGCCCCATCTGCTGCTAAATAAGAGACTCATTGATTTATTCTGTTTTTCTTCACCCTGCCCTGTATCCTATGTCACTTCCCTTTCAGTTCAAATATATTTGTATCATTGAGCCATACAGCATAGGCTACTTCCTACGATGTAGGCTATCAATGGTTCCCTTAAATGTGGTGCTGTTGAATTATTATGCAAGTAATCTTAACAGATATTTGTGTAGATAGAATGAAAAAATCACCATTGTTTCTTATGTTTATTTTGTGTACTCTCCAAATCCCCTTGGTTTTAAAAATTGTTATCTAAAAGGATTATCATGTTTCCTTTGCATAATGCTGTAAAAAACTTTGTTTTCTTTATACTGCAACAGTGTCTGTCAACAAGTTTCAGTACAAACAGTATGGCACATATCCACATGCAAGGATTTTTCATTAGAAAGTACTTACATGTAAGACTATAGGGATGTACTCAATGCTGCCCGCTCAAACTACTACTCATCACT
The DNA here is from genome assembly GCF_017589495.1 of Alosa alosa. Classification (NCBI taxonomy): domain Eukaryota; kingdom Metazoa; phylum Chordata; class Actinopteri; order Clupeiformes; family Clupeidae; genus Alosa; species Alosa alosa. The sequence continues at coordinate 3,401,149 of NC_063199.1, forward strand.
CATAACCTCCTCTATGTCCAGGTCAAAAACCCTATTCAGGACTGTGGACAAACTCCTAAAAAACCCCTCTCACTGCCTGTCCTAAGACCCCTGAGCAGTGCCAGGCCTTCTTACACTTCTTTGATGATAAAATTAGCCAAATCTACCACTCCTTCAACCCCAATGCTCTCTCTCTTCTTCTCCTCCTTCTCTGGGCCCTCAGCTCTCTCATTTCACCAGCTACTGACTCCCTCACCATCACTGACATCATTACTAACCTAGCGTTCATGGGCTTCGGAAAAACCTTTTTCCCAGTGAAAACATCATCATTCCGCATCATTCACGTCACGTAATGCAGTGTTTTTCAACCTTTTTTGTGCCACAGCACACTTTTGACACTTAAAATGTCCCACAGCACACTAACATCCTGTTTGAAGAAAAAATAAACATACCATAGCCTAAAATTTCAAATAATACACAGATATGGCCTTATTATGGCTTCTATGCAAGACCTGCTCAATAAAACAAGCGCCCTCTGTTTCATTTGTAGGTGATCTAATTTCATTCTATGTTTCATTTGTAGGTGTATCTAATTTAATTGTTGTTATGAACTGGATATGTGATGATTCTGTGAATACTGGATATAGGGCCCCAGTTGTACAATGCCTGCATACCACAAATAGTGCAATCATACAATCAATGAGGGCATGTGGTTATAAATTCTTTGATGCAACAGTTGCTTTTCTGGACCAGTGAGTGACATTTGGGTAATTTTCTGCGGCACACCTGATGATCTCTCACAGCACACTAGTGTGCCCCGGCACACTGGTTGAAAAACACTGACGTAATTTGTGAGTCAGAGGTCGGAAACTGGGGCTAGATTTTGCCAAGGGACTGTCCGTTATTTATAAACGGGGCCACCGGAGGAAAATAGGGGAGGGTCATGTCTTTTTATTCTTTGTTGAGGGGAGGGTCACCTAACTTTTTTTTGTCTAGGAGGGGGGGTCACCCATCTTTTGTATTAATGAAAACAGCAAAAAATCAAAGTGGCTTGTTTGATTGTTGATTTCTGTCGCCATATAACGTTCTCTTTCGTTCCATAGCTCTGTCAACATTGAACAATGAAAATAAGGGAGATTTCCGGGATTTCTCACGCAAAATACGGAAAATGTCAACATTCGTCCCCATTAACGTTGGAAGGGTTGGAGCAACAAAGTAGCCTATTTTATTTACGCCTAACATCCATTTGGTCAACTTTATCCAGCCCTAAAAAAGCAAAATTTAACTTTGGTTTACTTGTAGTTTACCGTGCAGCCTAACTTTAAACAGTGTGCATGCTTAACATAAAGCATACTTGTGCTTCATTCATCCACACATCCAGCTCCTAACGTTTTGACAAGCATTTCTACCAATTGACCTTGTTCCTGCCCATCTCTAGCTTTACTGTCTCCATCCTTTCTGTTATTGTTGTTTGCAAAAAAAATATATAGTAGGCCCTATTTATTGGTAACCAGCAACAAGTGCAATTTGTTAATTGCTGTCATTCTCTCTCCTGCCAACAAAAATGTGTTACGTTCCAAGTAGCAGTGCGTAATTCTGAAGTTGAACAAATACATTGGTCATATAAATAGCCAGTTTATGGTCTACAGTGTAGAGTTGGTAAGTTATGGTAGGCCAACTTGGAGTGAATATACAGGGGGAATTCTTTGTCTACTCGTAGCTGAGTAGCCTGGCAGTTGCGCACGTAGACATAGCCTACGGCCGAACACTGCAAGCGCCAATAAATCGTGCTCTCACGACAACCACGTCGTTAACTTAAATAGGCCTAGGTTAACATCACTCTGAGTTCGCATTCAAGCAAGCAAAACGATTATTTGAATACATCTGTTTCACTGGAAGGGCAAGGGGTAACAACAGGACAACACAGAGACAGGCCAGAATGCAGGACTAATGTTATGAGAGTATTAGGCCTGCAGTAATATGGGATATTATACGGGAAAATATTAAAACGGCAAGACAGCAGGGAAAAGTTAAAATGATAAACCCGGAAAAAGTTGGCATGTTAGGTATTTTTCGGTCCCTGTGATTATTTGTGAAATTGTGCAAACGACCTTTTCAAGTCATTTGAGAAGGAGCAAGTTCCCAAATTGACGCTCGTCTGAGAAATTGAGTTTTGGATAATGTTCAGCTTCGGCAGCTTTACACTGAGGAAGCCTAGAGACGAGTCCAAAGCAACAAGTTCATGTGTTGAATTTGTTATTACCCAGTGTGCTTTGTTGAATGGTCTCAATGTTTTATTGTTTTATTTCATGTGAATACTTACTATAGGAGTAACTTATTTCAAGTAGGCTAATGCAGTTGCAGGAAGTGTGCATTTAGTTTCCATGCTTATTGTGTTTCCACAACAATGTTAGTGAGTAGTAGCCTAGAAATCTAGATGCACCCTAGCAGCGGCAAATTAATTTGCTCAGCCTGTACGTCTAGTATCAAACCATAGGGATTTCTATTGGCTGACGACGTGGACTTCATCCAATCACAGCGCTCTATTTTGTTAGAGAGTCTTAAGGCGGGCTTAACAGGATAACGACAGTCCTGTGACGGTGAACAAGGAAGGTGGCTATGGCTAACGAAGAGGTCATTCCCAACTGCCATGAATGCACCATAAGTCCAACTCCTCATCGTGTCACCTTGACCCCCCCTCTACTTAAAGCCTGCTCCACATCCCTATCTGAACCCATTACATTGATTGTTAACACCTGCCTCAACTCTGGTGTGGTGCCTGCTGCCCTCAAGACTGCTGCAGTTACACCCATTCTCATAAAACCTGACTCCGACCCTACATAACTATTAAACTACCGCCCTATCTCCAACCTCCCCTTCCTGGCCAAGGTACTGGAAAGAGTGGTGGCCTCACAACTACACACCTTTCTTAACCACCACGACCTGTATGAGCTCTTTCAATCTGGCTTCCGCTCATGTCACAGTACAGAGACTGCCCTTCTACGCATAGTTAATGACCTCCTCCTGTCTGCTGACTCTGGTTCACTTAACATTCTCATCCTCCTTGACCTTAGTGCTGCTTTCGATACCATCAACCACAATGTTCTAAACTCCCGTCTGTCTGCTATTGGTGTTTCTGGCACAGCCCTCAACTGGTTTCAGTCATACCTCACCAACAGAAAGCAGTTTGTAACACTTGGTCCACATCAGTCCCCCAAGTCCTCTGTCACTCGTGGTGTCCCCCAGGGTTCTGTACTTGGGCCCCTTCTCTTTCTCATATACATCCTCCCTCTTGGCCAGATTATTCGCAGCCACGGTCTCAGGCCCTGTTTACACGACAACGCTCACAGGTAAAAAATGCGAAATATTTTATCAGATGTGCCTTTCGTTTAGACGGCGATGGCGTTTTGGGGGCTTAAAAAACGCAAAAAGGTGAAACCACCCTCCAGAGTGGAATTCTTAAAAACGCTCCACCGTCGCATTCCCGTCTAAAGGGTAAAGACGCAAAAGTCTACTCACGTTGGCTCTTGTCGTGTACGCGTTTACGTCACAGTCCTGGAAAATAATGTAGCGCCGACGAGAAGTTAGGTGACAGGGAGGCCAAAACTCCCGGTAATTTATTTACTAAGGATGTTTATTATTTATCTAAGGATGTACAGGCTAGGACATGGGCAGCAGGAGGTGTCCACTTAAAACAACAAACTGATCACTGTGATAAATCACGGTTTCAATCACTCGTCATTCACATTCATCGACCAACAACGCAAAGCAACACTATCCTACTGACTCGTAGCCTGCACTTCTACTCTGACTAACCCCCTATTATATTCCCTTATCAATCATAACCTATCTGAACCCCTAAATATTCCCCCTGAACACCTTGCCTACCCCCAGTCAAAATACATCAGAACTCTTTGACACATTCTATGACACAGGAGGGAGAGGGAAACACAACTCTCTCAAGCACACACGCGCGAACTTGGTGGTGTTGTGTGGCAGTGCTTCCCACTACCACCTAGCTGCCTGGCATGCATACTACATCGGATTTCACACACTTTTGCGTCACCGTATACACGCAGATTTCTGTCAGAAAACGCTCGTCTAAACGCGGAATAAAAAGTGAGGACGCAACGCCACTTTTGCGTTTTCTCTATAGATCGTTTTCGTCTAAACGTAGCCTCAACTTCCACTGCTATGCAGATGACATCCAACTCTATCTTACCACTCCCTCTCCCTCTGACCCCCCACCATGTTCCCTCACTGACTGCCTCTCTGACTTAAAATTATGGATGCAAAACAATTTTCTCAAGCTCAACACAGACAAAACCGAAATTCTGCTGATTGGCCCTAAAAGCATCCTCACCAAATCTCCCCGTCTCACTCTCAACATTGATGGCTCATCTGTCTACTCTACCCCTGTTGTTAAAAACCTTGGCATTCAGCTTGACTCCACCCTTAGCTTTGATCCTCATATCAAATCACTCACTAAGATTGCTGTTTTTCACTTCCGTAACATTGCCCGCCTCCGACCCTTCCTCTTTGTTAGTGATGCAGACTTTTCGTTCACTCCTTCATTTATGTCCCGTCTAGATTACTGCAACTCTCTTTTCCTTGGTCTCCCCACTAAAACCCTTCAAAGACTACAATATATTCAAAACTCTGCAGGCAGGCTCCTCATCCATACCCATGGACGGATTATGAACTTTCGGGCCCCTGGGCCAAGATGCATTAAGGGCCCCCCACTAATTGTCGCATGTGTGTGTGTGTGTGTGTGTGGGGGTTAATTTGTTTGATTTAATTTGTTTCCTGTATTCTGGTGCATTTTGGGGATGGCCAATACTTTAATTCAATCAGATTCATAGCCTGTTGATATTGAGGCAATGACTCCATGCAAAGGCTTGGGCCCAAGGGCCCCCTGATGCCTTGGGCCCCTGGGCCTGGGCCCGGTAGGCCCGTGCAGTAATCCATCCCTGCCCATACCATGTGATCAGCACACATCATCCCCTATTCTCCATCAACTCCATTTGCTACCAGTTCCGTCCTGGATCAAATACAAAGTACTACTACTCACCTTCAAAGCCCTCCACAACCTTGCTCCCCCCTACATCTGTGACCTCCTGACCCCTTACACTCCTTCCCACTCACTCAGATCCTCTGACCAAAACCTCTTGGCTATCCCCCGCTCCAGACTCTCCACCCTGGGTGGCAGGTCCTTCAGTGCCTTGGCCCCCAAACTCTGGAACTCCCTCCCCCAACCTCTTTGTGCCTGTCCTTCTCTTCCTTTCTTCAAAGCACATCTCAAGACCTTTCTGTTTAATGATCACTTCTCCTCCACACCCAACACATAGCTCCATACAGATAACTCGTCTTTGTTGTATTGTTTTGTTTGTTTGTTATTGTGTTTCCCTGCCTTTGTCTGTGTTGTATTGTTTTGTTTGTTTTTTATTGTGTTTCATTGTCTTCCTACTATGTAAAGCGACCTTGGGTTTGAGAAAGGCGCTATATAAAATAAACATATTATTATTATTATTATTATTATTATTATTATTATTATTATTATTATTATTAAGACTCTCTGCAGAGTAAACTGTTTTATTGACATTGTGACAATGCAGTTTGACTATCTTGTTCAAGAACAATGGCGTAAGGACCTGTCATTCTGATTGCACTGACAGTTTCACTGGCATAATGCTTACCTTTTTAACCAATATACACTTGCACTATTTTTTGAGAAATGTTGTGCAAACATTAATGATGATTTGAGAAATGCGCCAAAGTGACTGAGAAAAACTGTATTAGTTTTATTATTTGTTATTGGCAAGGAAGTCTTATGTTTTGCTTTACATTATTCAAATGTCAAACAAACATCCAGCAATCAACATTTTATTAATGCAGATCATAATACTGATTGGCAATGCTGATTTCTCCCCTAAATTACAGTAGGTATACTTCCTTCTCCAACATCATCTTGAGGTGACACATTTTTACCAGCAGATGGCGGTGTTTATCCAGAAGTCTAGCTCAGCCAGGCGTCTCAGCAGGATCTGCATCCAATTCAGTGGGCAGAGAGGGGAAATTTACCCATTGCTCACGGACACAGATTGCAGGTGGTGGGGTGGGGTATGGGCTGGTGTTGTGCAGAGATCCCCTGCCTCTGCATATCCATCTCTCAATCTTTCCCTCCCTCCTCCCTCCATCCCAGTCCCAGCCGTCCCTGTGTGTCTGCGTGTCAGTCGGTCGGCAGGAGGTCTGGTTGCCAGTGGAGCCATAAACTCACACGTGTGTCCCTGCAGCCTCCTGCAGCTCCAGCCTGTTCCCCCTCACCTACACCCAGCCAGGGAGAATCACATTTCACACAGAGACACACTGAGACAGACAGACAGATAGACAGACAGAGAGAAGGGGAGAGAGAGAGAGAGGGGGGGAGAGAGAGATGAGGTTGACAGAAAAGAAGACATGAGTAGAGAGGTAAAGGCTGTGGAAAAGCAGCAGTTTTATTTTCCACCTGAACGTGAGACAGAGGGCTTGTGTGTTTCTGGATAAAACCTGAGTGCGGCGTTTGAAACCTCAGAGGCTGAAATGGTAAGGTATGCAAATCATTTCCTGTGCAGCTGATTGGATGATAATTGTGCCAGTCAATCTGTTTCGCTTGATGCAGTGATGATTTCATTTGTCAGTATGCAAATACCATGCAAGCGTCTGTGCTGATTGGTTTGTTGTTTTGTCTGTCATGTAGGCATTTTAACAGGTCACTGATTGGTTGCTTTATTCAGTCACATGCTCCTTTGAAGCTCGTTTTAATTAGCTGTCTCCTGATTGGTTCATTTTTGCAGTGGAAGGATAATGGTGCTGGAATGACCGATAATTAGGCTGGAGAAAGTGGGAATACAAACTCTAAAGGTTTATAAACAGCTCATTGGTGAAATTGTCATAAAACAAATAATGTGTCATTTTTATCTGTCTTGATGTATAATCACATCCTTTTTATGTCATGACATTTTTTTTCTGAGTGCAAACTTAAAAAGCAGAAAATATGGAAATATAATTTTCTTATTGAGTGTGTGTGTGTGTTTGTGTTTTAGATCCTTGAGAGAGAGATCGTTGCATGTGTGAAAGAGAGAATGCAAGAGGGATGGATCCTGGTGTGTGTGTGTGTGTGTGTGCGCGCGCGGGCGTGATTCTACTTTGACAATGCAGATCAGCTTTGTCCATGACAAGAAGAGGGTGGATTATGGGTATTAATATGAAAGAGCACACGCCACCACCATTGTGTTATTTCTAAGGGACAACTGGCTTCACACACACACACACACACACACACACACACACACACATACAGGAAGAGGAGAGAGGAGAAAATAAAAATAGGAGGGGAAAGGGCAGATGGACAGAAAAGGCTGGAAGAGAGCAAGAAAAGGTTGAGAATAGACTCTGTGTGTGTGTGTGTGTGTGTTTGTTTGTGTGTGACAAAAAAAATGAGATAGCCAAATGAGATTGGGAAATAAAATGCACTGTTTCAAGGAACTTCAAATTTACACAACATATAATATGAAGCATATATTTTCACACCTGGACCATATCATGCCCACACACACGCACTCTCACATACAGTGAAAGACAAACAAATACACACACAGATAAACCCATTTACAGCAATGCACAAGAACACAGACAGCAAAAAGCACAATCAAATAATATAAACATGGAAATGGAAACGTTTTCTATAAACTTTTTTATTTATTTATTTATTTTTACTATTTATCGCTGACACTAACACGCAAGAACATAACTAAATGCATCCATTACAAACTGTGTAATTTGGTCATGAGAAAGGTAGGTAGCTATTTTCTGTTGTCTCACCTTACATACGGTACAGCTATGTTTGCAGAAAGCTAGCAGTTGCCCGGTTGTGTTGCAGGACATGGGAGAGATGCTTTTGCAGTAACATTGTGGTTCTGCTGTCGAATTGCAGCAGTACATATTGCGAAGCTACTTTTACAGTGGCAATGGGAATTAATGTGTGTGTTTCTCATGTGGTGTGTTCTGTGTTGTGCTCTCTCCTCTCTCTCTCTCTCTCTCTCTCTCTCTCTCTCTCTCTCTCTCTCTCTCTCTCTCTCTCTCTGTGTGTGTGTGTGTGTGTGTGTGTGTGTGTGTGAGTGTGTGTGTTTCTCTGAGTGAATGAGTTTGTGTGTGTGTGTCTGATTGTAAATGTGTATGCGTATAGAAAATCTCTGTGAAAAGCACATGAGATGGTTTGGAGTGTGTGTGTGTGTGTGTGTGTGTATTGCACAGAAGTGAATGGGGTCTGCGGCCTATGGGTGATCCTCGGGGAGAGATGCAGTGCTGTGTGAGAGAGATATGATCACCCAGGGAGACACTCTCTGACACACTGACTAAGGTTTATCATTTATGTCACACACACACACACACACACACACAGAGAGAGAGAAAGAGAGAGAGTCAACACCCAATCTCTCACACACATAGATTAACACACTCACTCAAAACACTCAAGAATACATTTACCTGAGTAGACAGATTTAATTCAAGGTAAAAGTCCAGCCTTATGGCAATACTGGGTTGTTGGACACAGAAGAATTGTTTGTCCATGTGGCTGATTTTGATCAGCTTCTTCATACACAGTATTTGAGGGGCAAATGTCAGATTTACAGCTCTAGATGTGACATTCTATTCAGAAATATGTATTTTGTTTTTCCTGTGCAATTGTATGGTAATTGCACAAAAGGTCTATGTTTATTTCACAATTTTTGGTGTAATCGGAGAGTATGTACCACAACCCTTTGGCAAAAGTAATGAAACAAAGCATGTACAAGGCAAATCTATACTGACATTTTTCCATATAATGAAATATTGTCAATTCTAATATTGTTTTAATGCACCACAGCCATTAGTTTATGTAGATAAAATTAGCAGAGCTGAATTCATTAATCGCCTTTTGCCAAAAATTCGTTTGGCAAAAAAGTTACCATTTTCTTTGATTATACGCAGTGTAAAACAGGAGAAAAAACTAAGGACTAACTGGAAACAACTACATCGTTAAATTCAGTATCCTTGATTTCACTTTGCGCTTGCATGGGTGTGTGCGCGTGCTCGTGTGTGTCCCATTGTCCTGAGATCTTGAACTTGACCTTGCTATCATAGGCCATCAGGCAGCTGGGTCGCGCTTTTTTGGGCCATCTGCCCTCTAATGCCTCCCCGTCACCAAATGCGACGAGACACAAACGGCCAGCCTGCGTGCAGACACACACCCGGCAAAGTTCGCAAATCTACCCATTCCTTCGCCCGCAGAGCTGCGCACATATTTCGGTGGACCTGGCACATCCCTGGAATTTAATACAGATATTTTATTTAAATCTATACATTTCCATTGCTTTTTAGTCTTCTAAACATTCTTTGTCAATCGTGTTTTGTCACTTCAAAACGAAATGTGTTTGTTTTAATGAAAGTATTTGCTGCTGATATAGGCCTATCTACAGAGCTAATAATTATTAAATCTGTATTGGACCTATAAGTGATACTTTCTCTGTTATGGGTTCATCATGCAATTAAAGTTTTTAAAAACTAGCAAATAACCAAAATCAGAAAGATTGTTTTCCCCCCCTAAAATTGTGTGTGTGTGTGGGGGGGTTTAAGGGGAAGATTAAAGTCAGCAAATTCGTCACATTTATAAATTCTATATGTTGATGTCTTCATGGTTCACTGTTGTCTTAACAGTCAGCATTCCTTCACTTGGTTAATTAATCCAGCCAATTAACCCGCTTTGGGGGCTAATCGTGTTTAATTAACCAAATGAGATGATGTCTAATTATTGCGTGCTAATTGAGGCCCATTACAAAAGGCGGGTTTGTTTACTGACGCCCCGGCCATGTCCGACAGCCCAGCGCCGCCAGTAAACAGCTTTGGGCGCATTCACATTTAAATGAGATACACACACTTTTGGCACAGATGCGCGAGGACACGCGCCAGCATATTAAACACAGCAGGCTAGAATGTGTCGGATTTCGGCTGTTGTCTTTTATGGCGTGATGTTTCAATTTTGGTTTGCATTGGTGTTAATCTCTATATCTTATGTTCAATGATCATAGGCTACCTTTATCAGTTTGAGCTGAATTGCATTTGCCAAAGCGATATAGCCGACTGATAGGACTTTTTATCCCCCAAAAGTGACAAGAAATACGAAGGAGGAAGTTTAAGGCTGTATGCAATGAAAGTGACAACTAATTGTATTACTTTTTCCCAGAATGGAATTGTGTAGCCTAGGCTATTATAGGCTATTATTTACTCACTCACACGAAAAGTGAATTCGAACGTTCATCAACGTTTCAACAAATAAAAGGACAAATAAATAGGTTATAAAATGGACATTTTAAATTCTTTAAGGACAATATGCATATTGAAGCGGAGATGGACATAATAGTGTCCTGGAAAGACGTTTAAGAATGTCCTAAAATAAAAGTTTACGTCTTGCAAGGTTGTTTGCCTACCCAATCTTGCACAATCCAGCAATTCCATTTACAGCATACGCTACTGCAAAACCACATTTATTTGTTTTTAGAGAATTAATACTGAAAAGTGTTCGGCCCACTTTGCAGGTATATAACAGATATTTCAAAGTGAAACAAGTCACATTTGGTTCTTTCGTTAGGCCTGTAGGCTGTAGTCTACGTCTGTCGGAGGAAGGTATTCTGTCCGCTTTTGAATGTCACATTATTGACACGAAATTAGAGCAATTTTAAAATGTATTTATGGACAAACCATGAGCCCAAAGATATATATAAAAATAAAAAAAAGTAAAAAGTCAACATTTTATGTAATGCGTTCTTTGGGATTGTTTTACTTTGTATTGTTTTAAATAATTGAATAAGAAAGTTATTCAAATGAAGTCCTGTGACGTGCAAGGCTGGGTCAAGTTCATAACCCTTGACCGCCTTTGTCTGGCTGGTTCGTTCGTGCCCAACGTCTGGCCCTGAAAAATACTTAGTCCATCTGCTTTGGACTATCACCGACTGTTTATACATAAACAAAATGATGGACAAAACATTTATTGTTTGAATAGTTTCCCCTTTTTCAGGCAAACATATAGGGTATTTCTTATTTCATAAAGACATACAAATAGGCCTATATTAGGCTATTCCTATTATTTTAAATCCTATTGTTTAGAATGATATGACAATGATATAATTTGCAATTTCTTATTCTTAATTGATGTTCAATTATTTCTATTTCATTTGAGTAAAATGGATGTCAATAAAACTGTCCCTGCTTGAACTGCACAGTGCTTTTCAAAGGAACGTCATGCAGGTTCAGCTAAGCTAAATCAAAGCTTATCAACACAAACAACATCATAAATGGGGAGTGTTTATGTTCTCTGAAAATACATGAAATGAAATACAGAAAATATACAAAACTAGAGCACTGCCACTTTAATTGTGTCACCTTACATGAACGACCAGATAAAAAGCAAAAAACAAAATCAGTATAACTGAGTACCTAACTAAATTTTGATTTTATTATTTTATTTTTAAGACTACAGACAAATGCCATGGATAAATGAACAATTAATTAGCTTTTCTTAATGGTGTTTTTTGTATGTTTACTGGACTTTATTTGGCCGGCGGAATTTGTAGTGGTTATGGTGGGCTGGTCCCTTCTCGGGTTCTATTCTAATTAGGCCGTGATGGCTGTGGTGGTCTCAGCTGGGTTCTGATGGGTCAGCTGAATGGTTGGTGGGGCTGGAGATTTAGTGGCTTCACAGGTCGGCAAATGCATGCATACATGTAATGTTGTATGTGTTTGCATGTGTTTGCATGTGTGTGTGTGTGTGTGTGTGTGTGTGTGTGTGTGTGCGTGTGTGTGCTTTTCATGCATATGCAGATGTATGTGACAGGGTGTTTGCCACCTCACAAGGGTGAGAGGTCAGAGAGCAGTCGTGGGAGGGGGAAAGGTCGAGGGATCAGGAGACGAAGGGTTGGCTGTGAAGTTCACAGATGGTGTGTGTGTGTGTGTGTGTGTGTGTGTCAAGGGGGTGTCTAATAGTCATCACCCTTCGGTTAACAATTGTGAAAATTACAGCTGCACTTTTCCAGCTTAAGATATGATAAGTGTGTGTGTGTGTGTGTGTGTGTGTGTGTGTGTGTGTGTGTGTGTGTGTGTGTGTGTGTGTGCATGTATGTGTGACTGCTGTCTTGGACAACCACAAATATTCTGTCCATTTTTTCTCTGTCAAGCTCTATATTGGTTATTAGATGTCAAAGAAAAAAATGTAAAAAACACAACAGTGTTAATCTGGTTAACCTTGAACTATCAGTCTGTGGGCATCAACTTGCCAAATGAAATCAAATTGATCCGCTGTAATTCAATTTCTGGCTGGGGCTCGGTGGTAGATGGAGTCACCTGCACCCAGGACCGACCCATGGCTCTCCTCAAATCAGACACAGCCCTCGAATCGAACGCGCTGCCGATGTGGCGAGCCGAGGGGAGACGCCGTGATGAAGCGAGGGCGACATAGGAGTGGTGCAGAGAGAGAAAGGGATGAGAGATTTAGAGGATGAAAGGTGGGCCGTGAGAGATGGATGCGATCTGAGAATCTGACAAGTGACCTTTTCTATTCGGACCGCACTGACTGGGACCGACATGTGGGGGGAGAGAGAGAGAAAGAGAGAGAGAGAAAGAGGGCGGCCATTTTGTTTCATCCTTACTGCTGTGGAGTTTCACAGCCCGCGTAGGAGGGGCCTCAGAGTACAGTCCAACTGTAATGGCTGCCACCTGCGCTGGGAGGCAAAAAGAGAGAGAGAGAGAGCGAGACATAGAGAGAAAGATGGAGAGATGGAGATGGATAGAGAGAGGGACGAAGAAGGATAAAGAGGGAGAGGAAGAAAAAAGAGATGGAGAGGAGGAGCGAGGGAAATATAGATAGAGAAAGAGATGGAGAGTGAGAGGGATGGAGGTGGAGAGGGAGAGAGAGTGTGGTACATTGGGATAGAGAGAGAGAAAGTGAAATAGAGAGGCAGAGAGGGATATGTATATATATATATAGAGAGAGAGAGTGATACTGAAGGAGAAAAGAGGGAGAGATGAAAAGAAGGAAGGAGGTGGAGAGATAGAGTGTGACGAAGAGAGGGAGAGAAAGAGAGAGAGAGAGAGATCCAAGCAAAGAGGTGTTGCTTACACCTCTGGATGTGGTCCTGTGAAAAGTGC
>NC_063199.1:3416845-3491845 GCF_017589495.1 Alosa alosa
ATACACACATACACACACACACACACACACACACACTGATCAGCTTCACAATGCTGTCTGATTTCTTCCATCTGAGGCAGAACGTGACAAATCACCTCTTTCGGTCTCCCTCCTCCCTGCACTATTTTCTCTCTGCACTCATGTAAAACAAAACAGCCCAAAGTGCGTTATTAATTATTTACTGTGCCGTTATGGGATGAGATGCCGGCAGCCCGTAAATCCACACGAGGACCTGACACAGATGCCATAAAATGGCGGTTAGCGCTCACCTGTGACACCAACGGACAGCTCATCAATAACACCACGCGGCATGATGGGACGTTAAATCACCTGACCGCTCGGGTTCAGGCTGGGGGGTGGGGTAGGGCCGCGGAGAGAGCATGCAGCACATGAGAGAAGTCTGGACACTGGAGAGATTTTGGTTCACTGCGGCAGATTGTAATGCTTTTTTAGCCTCTGTTGGTTATCTTTCTTTTTTTTTAAATAAAAAAATAACAGCTATTTCATTATTAAGACAGAAAGATGAGAATATGCACCGCTCCAATTCAGTCAAATGTATTCCTAACAAGGGTCTATGATGCATGAATTTTATTGTACATTTTCAAATGCTTGGATCTTAAATCATGAAACCATAAAACAACCCTTTCTCCCATGTGGAAAAGATTACCGTCAGACTATTGAAACTGTCACAGCACTGCAGTTTTCCAACTGATCATTTCTTTATTATTATCATTTTGAGCTTTATGTATGTGGCTCTGAAAATTATTTTTCACAATTTAGTTTAAAAATCCTGAGTGGGAACAGCCAGTGGGCAGACAAACCTCATCAGAGAGTGAGTGCAGTCAGAGAGAGATCAGCCTGAGCACCAGCGGATGACATCTCCCAAATGACCCGTCCAGCCCCCACAGCGGAGTTATGAGATGGTGGGAGCCGTGGGCACACAGCCTTTAGGAGAGGCAGTTCCACATGGTCACTGATGATACTAGAGGGACAGGGGAGATCACTGGTGTTATGGTGCTATATGAATAAAACTGAATTGAATATATTGCATTGTTGTGGCTCTGCTGAACCCAGGCTGAACCTGAGGCTAAGCCACACTGCTGGTACCAGTGTCCGCTGCAATCTCTGGGATCTGGGGCCTAGTAAGTAACTAAGGGCCAGATGTACGTACATTTGCGAACGTAGCGTTATCAGCGTCATGGACACACCGCAGATTGCGAACGCTGTCAGACCCAATTGAACTGCAATTTGGATTAACACCTGCTTTTACAAGGCGGAAGTATTTAGGCGCAGAATAGACGTGCGCTTTCAGGAGCAGTCTTTGTACATACCGCGGAATACATAATTAGGCGCTCTTTACTCTTCCCCTCCCATCTTTTTACGCTAAACTCCCACTTTCCCCTGGATCCTCCAATGCATATGCATGACATGACAAACGCAATCTGCCACTTTCAGCTCCTGCGACATCATTGCGGCCTGTTTGTACATACCACAATGATTTGTTTCACAATGATTTTACACGCACATTGCGAAACAAATACGCCTGAATTGGGCGCAAAAGCGTTAGTACATCTGGCCCTAAGTATCTATCATTTACTAACTATCTTTTTTTTTCTTACTACCACAGAGTAATGGTAATTCAATCAGGTTTTATTTACAATGATGCATTTACAATAGTGTCTTCATCTGAGATCCTCTCGTCTGATCATCACAACACACAAGACACGCCGAGCGAGACAGCACACTCACAATCTCCCCTGGCTGGGCCTTGAACTTGGCACTAGGGATGATCTCTCGGAGGTCAAAGGCCAGCTTCAGGGTCAGGTTCAGAGGTGAGGTGGGGTCAGATAAGAGAGCAGGAAGTCGGGTCACGACAGCGACACAAGCGAGACGGAGGGATAGGACAGCGGTCAGATTGACCCCCTCACCTTTGACCTGTGTGACCTCGGTCCTAGTGGGGGATTCTGATAGACTCTTTAATGGTGCGGAGAGGAAGATGGAGAGAACTATTGATCTGTTTGGTGAGGTGAATGAGAAGTCGCTCACTCATCAGTTTGAGAGGGTTTGCGTCTAGGATGGTTTGAGTGTGTGTGCGAGGTACAAGTATTTGCGTTGGTGTGTGAGCATACACACATGTGTGTTGTGTGTGTCTGTGTATATGTGTGTGTGTGTTGTGTGTGTGTGTGTGTGTGTGTGTGTTTGTGTGAGTATGCTTGCATCACGTGAGTGGGACGGTCCTGCCACTCTTAAGAGGTAATGGGATAGTCTTTAAACTCACAGAAATCCAATGAGGGACTAACCTTCCATAATACGCTGGTCAATACCAATTAGAGTACAAGATTGGAGCACTCTCTCTCACACACACACACACACACGCCGTCTCTCTCCTTCTCACCTTCACACTCTCTCTCACACCCACCTAGGGTCAGTGGTGCTTGTGTTTGTGTGTGTTTTGTGTGTCTGTGTGCCTACATATTTGTAGGTCTGTGTAGATTGGTTTGTGTGTGTGTGTGTGTGCATGGAGGACATTGAAAAAAAAAAACGGAAGTCAATATCACCACATATTATCCAAAAGAATTTGAAAATATTTTTCCAGCCACAGTTACCATCTTATTCCTTCACTCATCATTCTGTCTTCTCTTTCTCTCTCTCTCTCTCTCTCTCTCTTTCTCTCACTCATTCTCTCTCTGTGACTCTCACCCTCCTAAACAGGGGTATGCTCTCAATTGTAATAGTGGACCCTGGAGTGGTTGCCATGTCGACCAGCCAGCTAGCGCGTTGTCATGGCAACCGTTGTGTGAAGGACAGACCCACTGATTAAGTCTGGTGTGGCCTGGAGGGAAGAGGAGAGGAAGGAGGGAGAGAGAGAGATAGAGAGAGAGGGAGAGAGGGAGGGAGAGAGTGGAGTATAGCATATAATGAGAGAAATGTGGAGAGAAAGAGAAAGGGAAGAGAAAGAGAAAGAGAGATAGGGGAAGAGATGAGCATGAGAGAGAGAGAGTGGAGGATGTGGGGTAACTGTGTCCCAGCTTGTGGTTATCAGGCTATCAGTATAAGCTAGTTTATCTAAACATCTGAGATGCACAGATGCTCTAATGCTTTCCTAATGAATAAAATACCTCCACCCCTTCTCCTCCTCCTCCTCCACTTCGTCCTCCTTATCGCTTTGGCTGCACATTTGTACACCTCCCTTCTCTTTTTTTTGTTCCACTATCCCCGGCTTCTCATTCTTTCATTCCATTTTCTCCCAGCAGCTCTTGCTCCCTTCCTCCTGTTAATTCGTCTCTTTCCTCCTCCTCGCCTCCCAGACCATAATAATTACAAGGCCTTAATATTCCGAGCCTCCACCCAATTCCACTCCGCTTGTTTTTGCCTCTATGACATCATTAAGAGGATGGCTGCAGGTTGACATTGATAAACTGGATCTAATTTAGACCTGATTATTTTTGCAGCTCAATGCATGAATGCATGGCAAGGTTTGTTAGCAGTGTATGCATGGCAGTGCTCAACAATCAGGGTCGCTCGAGTACACACACACACACACACACACGCGCACACACACACACACGCACACAAACACACATACTCGCCAAGCAAAGACAGCAGCCTTTTCCCTTCATTTATTCAAGCACATTGCTTAATTGACCATTGCTATATTTGTGTGGTGTGCCCCCCCCCCTGCAAATTGCTGTATGCAGACTTTAAGTGGCTTTTGCCAGAGAGCTTTTGGGATGTTTACTTTGACCTTTGGAGGAGGAAGATACAGACACATAGAGATGAAGGTGGACAGATAAAAAGAAGTGAATCTATAGCAGAGGAGAGAAGATACAGAGCAAGTGGGACAGTGACAGAGAAAAACAGCACAGAGACAGATATCCAGAGAGAGATAGGTGAAGAGAAATATGGGCCAAGAGAGAGACAGATGGAGAGTGAGAGAAAGAGAGATGGAAAAGGGTGGACAGAGTCAGGGAGTAAGGGAAGGAGAAAGAAAGAAAGAAAGAAAACAGATAGAGAGAAAGAAAGACAAATGGAAGAAGAAGCTGAGGTAGATGGAGGAGGCAGATGAGGAAAGAGTGTTAGAAACAGAAAGTAGGAAGAGGATGCAGAGGGAGAGGTCAAGAGTAAGGAAGACAAATGAGACAGATATGTGTGTGTGTGTGTGTGTGTGTGTGTGTGTGTGTGTGTGTGTGTGTGTGTATGAGGACACACACACATTCCCTCTCTCTCACGCACACAGATTCATTCACCCATACACATGTATGAATATATGGATATATGTATGTGTGTGCTTATGTGTATCAATCTGTACATTTATATGTAGAGAGAGAGAGTAAGAGATGGGGCATGAGAGAGAGGTAGATAGACAGACACAGAGAGAGAAAGCGATGGAGAGAGATGGGGCGACAGGGGTCCAGAGGCAGAGCGATGTGGTGTGCTGGTCTGGAGGTGATATTAATCTCATAATGAAGAGCACAGGGTGACCTCTCCCTTCTCCCCGATGAGTCCCTGGAGCCCGCCAGGACAGAGGCCAGATTGCATCCCTGCCTGCGTGCACGCTGAGGGGGGGGGTGGGGGTTGGGGGGGGATCTGCCAACCTGGCAACCCACATCCATTCCCACAGAGCTGGACCACGCGATTGATCGGTCTTAAAACGACCTCAGCCCAGTTTCCCCCGAGCACACACACAGACACACACACACACACACACACACACACACACATACACACACACACACACACACACACACAAATCTGCCAAGATCACAGCCACGCGATATGGTGAACACACACACGCACGCACGCACACACACTGTCTCTCTGTTTGTCCTTATCTTCCTCTTAAGTGAGACAATGATACACATACCAGAGAGAAAGTGCTGAAGACCTCCAGAGATCACTAAGGAGCCGATGTACAAAGGCAGTGTAAATACAGGCTTTGTCTGTCCACACAAAGTGCACGCTGTGCCATGCCATATTACACACAATTTTCTAAGCTTTCTTTCACTTCATCAGGTAAACAGTGCTTGTCACAGCCCTCCAACTGTAGTCTGTGGTGTCCTCAACTGAGCGGTATAATACAATCACAAGCACATGGAGTCAACCAATGACAACATTAAAAGAAATCAAAAGTTTAGCAATCATAAATTAATATGTTACAATAAAATATGAACAAACAGAGAGATAATGCAGAGCAGTAGTTCTACTCCACAAAAAAATACTCAAACTATTTCTGTACATAATCTACGACAGATTTGATAGTTTAGCAGATATAGGGAAGTGCATAGCGAATGCAAGTGAAGGAATAACACCTGAGACAGATTAGCACATCTACCTGTCAGGGCTTTAAATGGTCAGCGGTTCAGTTCTCATGCATGTTTTGCTTTATCCCATCTAGGTTATTTGTGTGATAGCCACTGGCATTTGGATCTTCTACAACTATACTCCCCAGTCTATGGGTATGATAGCTACTGGAGTCTTTATTCTCCACAACTGCATGTTTAACTCTCTGGGTATGAATCAATAGTCAGTATTTTCTCAATAAAATATTGTGAAGATTTTTTTTTTCTTTTGCAAATTGAGATGTTTCTCTCTCTCTGTGTGGAAGCCACAGCAGCCACAATGACAGACCTTGCACCTGAGACAGGAGTGTGTGTGTGTGTGTGTGTGTGTGTGTGTGTGTGTGTGTGTGTGTGTGTGTGTGTGTGTGTGTGTGTGTGTGTGTGTGTGTGTGTGTGTGTGTGTGTGTGTGTGTTGACATGGCATTGCAGGAGAAAGTGTATGAATATGAGTGAGATGGCGAGTGTGTGTTAATATGAGATTGCAGTAGAGAGTGTGTGAGTCCAGCCTCACAGCTCCACTGCCCACAGGCGTCACATGAGTAATATGTCTCTGGGGTTGAGCCATATTTTATAGCGAGGGTTTCTGGGGGTCATGGACCCTGACTGTGTGTGTGTGTGTGTGTGTGTGTGTGTGTGTGTGTGTGTGTGTGTGTGTGTGTGTGTGTGTGTGTGTGGATGGATGCTGATTGTATGTGTGTGCATGTGTGCGTGTACACATGAATGTCTTTGTGTGTATATTTGAACGAGAGATAGTTTGTCTGCATATTTGTGTGTGTGTGTGTGTGTGTGTGTGTGTGTGTGTGTGTGAGAGAGAGAGAGAGAGAGAGACAGAGAGAGAAAGAGAGTATCACAGCTTTCTTTGTCTGACGTTCCTCTCCACTGCATGCACATTTTATAAAACACAGTTCACCACATCCAAACGGGCTTTAGTAAGTAATATCCAAATGTGCAAAGGCAACAGTCATCACCCAGTCATGTTTGCTTCTTGTCCACTTGCACACAGTCTGAATTAAATCATTGTTTCACTTTATTTATTCCATAGAGGGATTTAGGGGACACCAGCTCTGCTCTGCCCTTTTGTTTTTTGGGGGGCAGTGTGAGATCTTGTATTCATGCCTTAAATGGCCAGCCATCACACACACACACACACACACACACACACGGACACACACACACCGCCCCCCTGTCTTCTCCATCACCTTCCCCCTGCACCCCAAAACCAGACTGAACAATGCCAAATAGAATCTAATATGCCACAGGATAATGATGTCATCAGCAGTCAGGTCAGAGGTCAGCTCTGAGCGAGCTGATTGGCCGGTGGCACGAGTGGGTCATTGCTTATTCATGTATGGTTATAACTCACAGATGCCTCGAGAATAATCCAAAATAATGAAATCAAGACAAAAATCTTTGTCTGGGTCCTGGAAGATTTGTAAACAAAAGGAGGTGACACACTGCAGACTTCACATCATTCAGAAATAAACCAAAGGTTTATTATTCCACGTTGAAAAAGCATGTAAGTGAGTCAGAGAATGAACAATTTCAAAATATCTGTCCATTGGTAATGCTGTGAGGTTCTGTCCCCTGTTCTTTCCTTCTCTTCTCTGACCCCTCATCCCCCTCTCCTTTGCTCATTGTGTCAAATCTCTGAATCATCCTGCCCTGTCACTGTGCGAATGAGGACTGTGGGTTGGGGGACAGCTTGGCATGTGTGTGTGTGTGTATGTGTGTGTTTGTGTGTGTGCGTGCGTGCGTGCGTGCGTGCGTGCGTGCGTGCGTGCGTGCGTGCGTGTGTGTGTGTGTGTGTGCATGCGTGCGTGTGCGTGTGCGTGTGCGTGCGTGCGTGCATGCATGTGTGTGTGTGTGTGTGTGTGTGTCTTGCCCATAGGGGTAATTAGTTTGCATGAAAGCAAGAGTTAGTAAATCTGTTAGGGTGATAATTGTATCAGGGGGAAAACAATGCCCCCCTGCATACGCCTGAGGCAGGGGGAGGCTGTGGGGTGGAAGAGGCCCTGGCACTCGGCCAGACGTTAACACTTATGACACACGCCACGCCACACACATGCATATACATCACACCGTATGCATACATACACACCCACATCAGACACATGCGCTAACAACATATCTTATACTTAAATGCACACCTAAGCCACACACATGCATCATGCATATACAACAGATCATATAGATACAACTCACACCCACACCATATATATACATGGTATATGTCCATTACACTATATACATCACCACATACATGCATAAACAACACAACTATACATTAACACCCACATTATATGCATGTACCATGTGCATGCATACATCACACCAGATATATATCATATCATATCATACAGGCATATAGACCTAGTATAAGTATTACCATATACATGCCAATCATATACACAATATCACAGCCCCGCTTAACATAAAAATAGAACAAAAAGTTAACATATTAAAACATTTGGCAAAAATATTCACAAAAACATATTATAAACATATACAACATACAAGACACAAGAGTTTAATTCAAATTTAAATATGCGTGCCTTCATGCTGTACCAAACACACATCAAACATGTTCACACATAAGCATATTTTAAACCACTAAACCACTTGTGATGTTACCATTCAGCATCCAGGGCTGTAGTGGAGGCTAAATACAAGTAAACACAATTTATCTACCTCTGACCTTTCAGAAATAGTTTATCAACCTCTTATTAGAGTTTATTGAAAAAGTGTATTCACCAATTGCAATGTTTAACATTTAAAAATCACACTGTATTATCCACATTCACAATATGTACACTCATCAACAGTCTAGGAATCATTTAATACCACTGGTATTGTTATAAACATTGGACAACACCCACCATCATCAAACATGTTCTGAATGCCTTTTTTTTTAAATAAAATCTGATACTGCATGGCGCAGTCCACCTTACCACAAAATTCATAGTTTACCCATCTCTTATTTTACCACTACACCTCTGTCGGCATCCTATACACGATGACATGGCCATACCATGATCATGCATTAACTAATATTATGCCAATTTTGCCAAATATAGACAATATTATAATAATGTTATGTACTCATGAACACCACACCATACACAAGCAACACATCATGCTCAAAAGTACTGAATATTAAAAACATACTGAATTAAACATTTCAACACAACAATAAAAAACACACAGCATACACTTGTATATAGAGCTATATACACCATACCATATTTTCTAGCATTTAAGTATACACAACACTATATACATCCATATATACAACATGATCATAAAAAGATATTTAAGCCGTGAGACGTTTCAGCTTGTGGGATGAAGATTCACCTGGATATACCACACTTATTATGACAAATATGCAATAAAATAAAAATGAAGCAAAATATAAACATCTATGTGCATACATACATAAATATGAAAGAAAGCTGAAAGTAAAGATATCCACTTATATTATCATGATCTTATCATTTAGCTTGAAAACACCATTCTGTCTGCAGAATATGTATAACATTACTTTCATATAGATGTATAGCTTGACCTCAAGCATCTTTTCTCCCAAATATGTTATACATTTCTGTCATTTTCCACACTCTTCGTTCCAAGTATTTTCATATTTATGAGAATGAAGGCATATATGTGTGATATTGACAAATAATTGAGACCTAATTTTGCTGTTCCACGGTTTTTGAATTTGACCTGTCTATAAACATTTATTTTAGAAAACTTATCGTAAAGATTGTGTCTCTGTGTGTGTATGTGTGTGTGTGGGTGGCTGGGTGCTACTGGGCTATCCGGTGGTTCTTGGGTGTGAGGGTATAGAGTATTTACCGGGCAATGTGTTTTGCTGACCAGACGCTGGGACGTTTACATTGCGGCCTTGAGTGTGACATTTTTTCAGAGGGGATTTATTGTCGGTAAATGTCTGTGGCAAATTTTAAACCTCCCTGAGAAGCATACAAAATGTCTTCTGTTTTGTTATGAAAACAGATAACATCATGATGAGCCGTCAAAAAGCAATGCAAAGCACACAGACAGTTACTGTGGACATAATGCTCATCTTCAGTGTGGTGTAAGGCAGTTATTTCATTTCTACATATTCTAGAAAAAGATTTATATTGCTCTCTCTCTCTCTCTCTCTCTCTCGCACTCACTCACTGTGTGTGTGTGTGTATGTGTGTGGTGTGGTGTGTGTGTGTGTGTGTGTGTGTGTGTGTGTGTGTGTATGTGTGTATGTGTGTTTGTGTGTGTGTGTGTGTGGGTGTGTGTGTGTGTGTGTGTGTGTGTGTGTGTGTGTGTGTGTGTGTGTGTGTGTGTGTGTGTGTGTGTGTGTGTGTGTGTGTGTGTGTGTGTGTGTGTGTGTGTGTGTGTGCTTCTGAGAACCTATGTTCTGAACTATTCTCAGAGCTGTGGCAAATGACTCCAACCTGACAGGTCTCACCATGGTGCAAGGTATGCACACACACACACACACACACACACACACACACAGACACATGCACACACACACATGCACACACACACATGCACACAGGAGAGGAAGAGAGGGATAGATAGAGGAGGTGGAGAGTAATGGAGGGGGGTCTACACACCAAATACAAACAAAATTGAGTTTCCTGGAGGGGGAGAGAAATGCAATATGGAACCATAAATTTACAAACCACAACAAGGCAACAACAAAATAATGACATGACAATATGTGACACCATTGCGTGAGATTTCTTTCAAGCCTTTCATTACAATAAATCTCATAACTTCTTTGGTAAGTCAGAGATAATTATTTATTTATTTTTATTTCTCTTCATGCATGGTGTGCAACAGTGATATCTCCTTAGATGCATATAGTGCATAGACCTTGACTTTCGTCTGATGTGGAGCAGTCTGCCAATTCCATTTAAATGACGAGAGCCTTATTAGGAGCATAACATTCGAAGTGAACGGAATTTGTTCCTTTCTTGGAAGATCTTCCAGTTATTTCTATGGGTGTACAGAATAGGCCTGTGGGTATAGGTAGTTTCAGAGGATCTCAACCAACATAGCTAGGAGCACCGTTGCAGTTCATCAGAGCTAGACTTTTACTATCGGGCCTACTCCCATTCCCCTCTCCAGGTCCAGCATGGGGTCTGCACAGAGCGCAAGCAAATGGAAATGATAACCCAGTTTCTTAATGTTTAGTGCAAAATAAGTCTAGTGTATATTTGAGGATGGGGGCGGGCTACGAGGAACATTGGTACTACACGTCAAATCTTACGGTTTCGTTTTTATCCTGGCGTTTATTTTCGCCTGGGTTGATGTGGGTTACTATGGCCTTGCTGTGCGGTCCCGCCTGGACGCTTGTTATATAGGTCATGTTCTAAAACAGTCCCCCGGGCGCTTGTGCCTGTTGTTACTGCCCGTGACGTGTGGAGGTCGGTAACCACCCCGATGTCTGCGCCACCGCTGTCAAGTTGCATCTCCACCACAGTCCAGTGAGTGTCCTTAAGCTGTGCACCGCATAAATAAGCCCCAATTACAAGCCTTCCATGAAGACTCGGACATCGCATTAACTTCATGCAAATCGTTGAACCATAGCTAGTGTCTCCTCTTTGGACTCACCTGGAGTCGAAATTAAGTTTTTTCTTTTTAAGAATAAATTATTGATATTCAGCAGAGGTCTATATCCAAGGAGGTTGAAGGCGTTTTCTGTTATTAAAAAATCACTGTTATACACTGTAGCCTAATAACCTTAAAATAAGATCTCAGTGCAATAACGGTTTAATACAGCTTTTAAATTGAAGAAGGAAAGGGTTGACCAAATCTACACATGTCAAAATGATAATAATCAGACTTTATGAACACTAGCACCAGATAAGCGGAGACACCTGCAGACGCTGATCTTTCGCCTTATGCAGATCGTGACCGAAGCTGGCTGCGGCATGAATAAAGTTTTCAGGTAAATAAGAGGTGTGATGTGAATGATTGCTACAATGTATTGATTAGCTTTCTCGACATTATCGAAATTCAATGTCGATGTGCAACATAATATGCCGAATTAGGTTGACTGAGAAATACTTAATTGTTGCGAAGAGACATAAAAAAAAAAACAGCTTCATGCACCTATGGACGGAAACACACTTGACGCCAAAAAATAACTAACAAATAATTAGTCAAAGACTACCTATACACTACCTACATATGATATAGGCAATTTGTATATTGAGTAATTCATGATATTGTCTAATTAATTATGTTAATGAAGGCATACTACTACTACTACTACTACTACTACTACTACTACTAATAATAATAATAATAATAATAATAATAATAACGATAACGATAATAACAACCACAATATTATTATTATTATTATTATTATATATAATAATAATAATAATAATAATAATAATAATAATAATAATAATATGATGATGATGATGATGATGATAGTGATAGTAATGACGACAACAACAATAATGATAACAACAACACTACCAATAATTCTACTGATGATGATGATGATAAATAATAATGTTGCCTCAGTTGTTTCAGAAAAGAGCAATATGTCGGGCATTTTGTTTGCACCTGCTTTGTGGACTGATCTAAAGACATTGGGATTCAAACGCTACATCTCGCCACCTAAAACCCTAGCGTGTTACACCTCTGCGTCCCTTGTATATGGGGCCTGCTGTGTGCTGGAGACGCCGTTGTTCCCTGCAGCCTCACAGGAAGTCTCCCCCGGCTGCTCGGTTTTCTGCACCTCCTTGTTCACTCACCGGGGACATAGGTAGCTTTGCCCGGCCTCTCTGGCGAGACAAGCAGACCTCCTCCATATCAGCATGGCCCCTGGCTCGGTCTGGCTGCTGTCCCCAAGGACCCGCGGCCACACCTCCACAGAACTCTGACAATCAGCACCTACTTGCTTCAATCACCACAAGACACACTCCAGTTTCTGAATGTTTATTTTATACTTCTTTTGAGAAATGCAAAAACTTCATATAGTGCCATGATCATTCTAAGAATAAGTAGGCTATTGTTATGACATCGAAAAGATTAATAAATGAATAGGCCTACCCAAGATGTTAGTTGATAGTGGGATAGGCAAAAGAGAAGACGATAAGGTGTTGAAAGAAAATAATAAGGATGAAGGGACTTTTATGCAGTGTATTTATTTTGGAGGATCATCACCTGCCATATCCTCTACTTGGGTAGGATATGCGTTTTTCGCTGTAGGTTATGTAGAGTAGACTACTTTGCAAGAAACGCCATATTATCCCAATGAACACAGCAGCTAGGTAGTGAATGTTTCCGCGCGTCCGGTTGTCCATCAGGCATCACGGACGTCAGAGGGCGCTGGCTGAGCGTTTGACCTCGCCGGTGTGGCTCATGCGCCATGGCTCCACCGGTTCTTTCTCTTGGCGTTTTCTCCGCATCTAAAGGGAACCCCATCGGTTCAGAATTTATGAGAAACCTAAAAATCACGACCCTCCCCGCCCCAAATATGACCTGTCGGCAGTAACTCAGACCACGAAAGTGTTGTCACAGAAACGCATAATTAATCTTTTTTTTCTTCTCATATGGTCACGTCCAGAAATCTCAGGAGAATTTCTGACTGATGGCAAGCTATAGGCCTATTTCACATTCTGAAAAGAAAATTCTGTGAGAAGCGAATATCAGCTATTAGATACTATTTCAGTTTCTAATTCTAGCCTACTCAACCTACATTGTCTTAATCATTCAGAGGGCCGAAAAGTGGCAATGTATTTACATAGAATTAATCATATTTACAAAATAATAATCACACAACATGCTTTTTTTGTTGAATAGACTGTTTACATTGCCACACTGAAAAGTTTTAGAATACAGAATTAATAGACCAATAGATGTTTAGAGGATGCTTTCATAGACAAATATTATCACCTTATATAGGGTATAGAATATGGCAGGTTGCATGTATTTAGACAGACAGACAAACAAACAAAGAAATAGACAGTCGGTCAGCCAGATAGATAGACAGACAGACAGACAGAGGGCTGGGCACGCACGCAGTCTGCGAAACGTACGTCAAACAAAACAGTTCTACAACGTTCTTAAATATGATGTTACGATGGGAGGCTAAATAATCTAAATGAAGAGGCACAACTGACTGAACTGTTTGGTATTTTGACATGATGCGCAATCAGTTCATTCTTGGATTTTAACACGAAAGCTTTAAACCTGCCTAAAATAAAATAATATTTTATAATCCAAAATATTTCAAATAGCCTTCTGTGGTTACACACTCTAGGCCACTGAGTTTTGGCAATTCATATTTATACTTTTATGTAGGGGCCTATACTATGTCCATGATATTTTGTCCGGCGTGACGTTTGTAGCAGTAATCAGTTTGCCTTGATGTCAATAAACTAGTTAATTTCATCAATGCGGATTAGGAACCTTGCCGTGCCTTTTTAAGCAAAAGTGTACGCGAGAAGTGTGTGACAGATTGTCCATTTCTTTTCAACTGCCCACAATAGAATTTCCATGACAAAAACAGGCAAGAGAGAGGGAGAGAGAGAGAGAGAGGAAGAGATAGAGAGAGAGAGGGGGGCATGCAGCAAGGAGTCACCGTTTTAAGAAAATGACCATGTTTAATGGACAGCAGAGAGAGAGAGAGAGAGAGAGAGAGAGAGAGAGAGAGAGAGCTCCGTGAAAGCTCCCGCTGTGAGCTCAAGCGATCCATACTACATGTGTTCTTTATTGATGATCTATACATGTGCTTCTATTGATGATCAATGGCATACTCCATGCACAACTAGAGTCTCGGACATGTCCATTTAAACATCTGGGTGGACAATACATCTAACTTTCTTACTTTTATGGCATTGTTGGCTAGTGGTTTTGGTTTTCTTTATCTTCTTCCAAAGGCTGCACAAAAGAACAACATTTGTATGAATTATTAACAAAAAGGAAAACATTGCGTGCTTTTACAAAGTATCATAAGTGAAAGGTAATGCATAGACCAATATAAAACATTTGCCTCCTGGATATGTATTTGACCTCAAAACTGTAGTCTGATTTACATACAGTCTAATTAATTTTGGCCTGAACGTTAAGTTGACAAGGATGAACACTCTGGTGTCTATGGCTTAGTTGGATTAAGAATTCCCTGTTTGCCATCTCTTAAAGAGATAATATTCGTCATATTAAATACATTTGGTAGCTTAGGGTTATCTACTTTACCAGGTGCTTTATTAGCAACAACGTTGCCTTTTATATTCTGCATTTTAAATGAAAACTTGTTGGTTGAAATGGGGAGCTTTCTGCGCACAGTCTTAGGTTACGTTGTTTCTTGTCAAAAGATTTTTTTCCAAGTTGGCCCCTATCTTCCCCGCCACAAGACACAGATCACCTTCTCACAAAAACACATTCCTGGGAGAACTAGGCTTCCTTTTTTCAGTAACATGACCTAACCCACGAGAATGTTCATGATTATCAAGACTTCGCCATTTACAATAATATTTCTGTTATCGGGTCTATGTAGAGGCAAATAGCATTTACAACATATTTCACCAGCCTAGGTATCACGTCTAGAACAACCCTTTTATTATAGATCCATTTCATATGAATTTTATCATAAGCGGTTTCATTTTTAAATCAAATCATTAGAGTGGTGAACATTACCAATGAGCTGTGAGATTGAAAAGGGAAATGTTTTGTTTTAATATGCATTAACCAGGCGATAACTCGTATTGTTTTGCATCTAAAGCATTAGACAAAAGAAAAAAAACAAGGTAGGCTAAACTGAAATATATTTTGCCATATCTAATTTAGGTGCAGTGCAAGAGATCCCTGCGCTCTAATTTCAGTTATGCGCCAAACACGCACGGTATCACACACGTGCGCCTCACTTCAGCACCATATCATTGCATTGCGCTACACTCACTCCACTTGTTTACGTCATAGTTATGGAAGAATACGCACTCAGGCTAGTTCCTTTTAGCTAGCCAATCTTTCTACAATAATATCACTTATTGCTGTTTTCCACCTCGGTAGGGTTGCCAGGATCCATCCTAATAATTAGGAGGTAGAAGGTTCAACTTTTAAGTCCCCAGGTAGTGACTTTCTATGGTTTTCATTTGGCGTGGATCTGCCACTTTGGGACCCAACTAGCGTCTGGGATTCATCTAATATTTTAACAACTGTCCGAATGACGTAGACTATATTCACTGTTAAAATTTCACTCCGACCAGCGTTGTGGTTTGCAACAGAGCCTTCCGAGTGTCTGAGTTTTAAAAACAAACACCGCTTTCAACTTTGCCTCGTATTTAGGTTCTCGGTACGGATTCACCCGTTCATAATCAAAATTCATAATAATTCCATCACTTTTCCCCTCCTCTATCGTGCCCTCCCTCTTTCTCTCCCTCCCCCTCTTTCTGTCGCCCAATCTTATTGATCCAGGAGGTAGCTAATTAGCCCTTCCCGTCGTGCCTGTGTAATGAGGCACATGCGCAGTGCATTAATCCCAGCCATTTTTTGCAGGAAACTAATTAGCAGGAATAAAGACCCAAAGAGTTTTTTTCCTCTCCCGTCGTCAGAAACCGCTCTCACCTCCTCCCTCACACAAACACTAGGCGCGTCGCCTGCTTTAACAACCAAATCCCCCTAAATAAGGCTTTAAACGGAATATACCTCGTTACAACAATGATCTTCACCGTATCGTCGAGCACGCTAACTGACCAAACGGAACTACCTTGATGGGATATGTAAGCGAAACATTTGTTTACTGGACTATAAAGCAAGGCTTTCAAAGCGGACGCCAAAAATGTAAGTTCCTACGACGCTACACTCTGCGCTTGTATGTTTTGCTTGAAAGGCTTCACCCTGTTTACACTACTCGTAGTTTCAGTTGTAGACAGATAATACGCGCCCGTAAGTTGTTTTGAACAAGTAACGTTAGTTGTGTTTCCTCGTTGTTAGATTCGTACCTGTGTTTACGTCTGGTCGATCGACATCGGTTGGTGCTTGACAGGTAAAAATAACATCAAAAAGACAATATGTTCCCTCCAGGCATAGATAGGTTGCCAATTATTGTTGTTACAAAACAGTAGTCTTTTATGTTTATAACTGAAGAAGCACATTGGATCCTTGTAGGCTACTGACGCAAGGGTTTTGAATCGCCCGAATGCAGCGGATACTGCTCCGGAGCGTGGCCGAGAAATGCATATATTTTGCCGATAGACAGTCCGCAGACGTCCGGTGTTTAGTGAAGGGCTGTGAGCACATTGCCGCAAGACTCCAACTTTCATTTTGTGCCTTCACTTGGAGAGTTGCTGTCTCGGTCAAGACGGGTATTTTGTCCGAGCTGTAGGCTACAACTGACCACACTTCTCTTTTCACCCAGTAGCCCTCGTTGCAACTGCTATTAATTCTTCAGATATTTTGCATCCTTGACTCTCTTCGGGATTTCTGGTCCTTAGCCGCGAATATTCTCTTGTTTCTTTTTCCTTTTCTTAGTTGGTCTGACATGTTGCTCATTCCGTGCTGAACCATTACATAAAAATATTCTGCGCGTGTGTTTGCGTATGGTGTGTGTTTGCCAGTCTATCTAAACCTGATGATGAGCCGTCCACAGTTGGTCCTTAAGACGCAAAGATGATGTAAATATCCTTAGTGGATAGTTACAGATGGATTTGGATGTCTGTTTCATCCAAAAACGCCATAGAGGGTACATTGTAACTAGAATCTTACAGTCTAGCCTATCTTATTTTAAGTAAATATTAGGCTACCTTTTGACATTAATAGGCTATGTTTTATTTTTGAAAAGTATCTATAGGCTATTCTACATTGAAATAGCAGGGTAGACTACGGCAGTCTCAAGATCTTCGGACAGTGCCGTTGACCACGAAGTATCTGAGAAGTGTCCATAAGCTCTCAGCAAGCAGTCCAGATCTCGGTGGCGAAAGCACAGACGGCGAATCCAGAGGCGAAGCAAGGCCGCGACAAGAACGATTTTTAGGAGAAAGAGATAGAGGATTGAGCAGAGGGCCACATCATGAAGGCATTAGCTACAGGCGAGTGACCGAGAATACGAGGTCAAAGAGCCATGGAGGCAGAGCAGAGGTCAACCAGGATTTGAGGAAGAGGGAGAGAGAGAGCTGGTGATGTTTGGGGGTTGGGGACTGCCGGTCACCTAAACAAAGCAGTGGAGGTCACCTAGTGATCAAATGGGTCCCTTCTTTTTTGTCTTTGCATTCACCAAGACTCTTGCAATTTCTCTGTAACTATGTATAGACTAAACATTTACGTTATACTTAGGTATAATTCTCACTTGAAATATAGACACATAACTGCTGTATCTGGTGTGCAATTGAAAGTTATGACAGTTCATGAGAAGATATGTATTGTTGTAGGACTACACATTTCAGAGAATTGTCATGCATTAAATGTCCTAATTGAATACACTACTTTTCATTCTTTCTAAACACTGCATTAGAAAAGTAGAGATTAAGTTTATTGAATGCATTAAGTACTTTCTCTCGCACGCTTTTGTGTGTGTGTGTGTGTGTTCATAACTACATGTTGTGTGATGTGTGTTGGTATGCAAAGAGATTGATACATTTATGCCAGAAGAATCTCCAGTTTGTGTCACACATTGTCTGCATGTTGTCCTAGCAGTCTTGAGTGTTAACACATTCTCGCCCGCTCAGTCAAGTGTAGCCCATACAGCTTAGAAATGGGGACCAATATGTCATTGTTTTGAATGGTGTTTGTGTGAGAGACGGAGAAGTGTGTGTACGTGTGGGAAAGAGAGAAGTGTGTGTGTGTGTGTGTGTGTGTGTGTGTGTGTGTGCGTGTGCGTGTTTAGGGCTAAAATGGCTGCCTGCGTATGTGACTGTTGTTGCAAGCGGGATATGCTTTGGCCTTTGTCAGTGATTTTCTGCTAGAGCTTAACACTAATAAAAGCCTTTTTAAGGACCATATGGTCATCAGAATGCTCCTGCATGAGATTTGTGGAAAAATAAAAAACACATTTTACTTAGAATGACAGAAATGCAGACGTAACTGTTCTATGCTATATATTATTTCAATAATAATGTTACTACTAATATTAAATATATATATATATATATATATAATATCTACATCTAATGTTTATGTGTGTATGGTCTTGAAAACAATTCTTTATTTCAGTATTTAAAAATGTGATAAATGTGAATTTATTTTTTTCTGTGATGGCAATTAAAATAGCAATTATTTTTATTTTTTTATATGCAGTGTG
Source organism: Alosa alosa (assembly GCF_017589495.1). Lineage (NCBI taxonomy): Eukaryota > Metazoa > Chordata > Actinopteri > Clupeiformes > Clupeidae > Alosa > Alosa alosa. The sequence continues at coordinate 3,435,446 of NC_063199.1, forward strand.
TGTGTGTGTGTGTATGCATGCGTTGTGGGATGCAAGAGTATTAATATTTAATGTATGTATTGTCCCTGTGTTCATTCGTCCAGGTTTGGTCATGTTGATATAAAATTCTAATATTAGTTATGTGTGTGTGTGTGTGTGTGTGTGTGAAAGAGAGGGAGAGTGAGGGAGTAGCACCTTGTGTTGAGAGGTATAAAATCTAAGTTGTGGTTCTTTGTGTGGAAAGGGTTGCTTCTTTGTTGCCTGTGTGTGTGTATATATATATTTGTGTGTGTGTGTATATATGTGTGTGTGTTTGTGATTGAGGGTGTGAGAATGTTGTGTATGTGTGTGTAAGGGTCCAATATTTTGCCTACAGATGCCTGGTCCACTTCACTGACACCCCTCCCTCTCTCTGCTTATCATCACAATGGTCAGTTCAGCAGACGTGCAACACACAGGCACACACACACTCACACACACACACACATACACTGATCAGTCATCCGAGAGCTCCTTGCACTGCACACACACACTAATCTCTTGAACAATGGCTGCAGCTCTGGCTTGTGACTTTGGTGCAAGCCATTTTCTTTCCCTCCTTGATCATCTTTTTTGTCTCCCCTGCACCCCCTGCTCATTCACAGGGCTTCAGTTCTGTTCTGGGGGAGATCAGTAGCAGCGCTGCTTGAATGGCGCCACCATTTTTCAAACTGACCAAAAGAGTCAATTGACTTTAAATGTTTAATGTTTAAATATTTTGAATGTAACATGAGACATTAGGCCAATCATACTCTTAAGAATAACAGCAACAATATAATACTAATAACAATAACAACAATATACATTTTATTATTATTATTATTATTATTAGTAGTAGTAGTAGTAGTAGTATTGATCTAATTTGGATAATACATTATTAATAATAGTATTTAATAACAATACTAATATGATTAATAATATTATTAATAATAATAATTTGCATTTAAAAAGCATCTGACTCTATGAAATTGTATGTCATGTATATGTGTTGGATATTGTATAATGTCAGTATATAACATGCTAAGGATGAGGAATGTTTACATAATTAAGGTTTATATAATTTAGGGTTACATAATATACAGATTTTTTAGAATATATAGAAGATGTTGTAGAAGATATGTATAAGCATGTTTGGTACTTCCTCATTTATTTGTAAACATGCATTGATGCTTCTGCAATGTGAAGGAATCTGTGCAAAATTGCGGAAAGCTGCCGTCTGTGCTGCACAGGGAAGTAGAGGTTAGTGTTTCAGAAGAGCCCAGCAGAAGGAAGTCGTTTTATGAAGCAACCTGCTGAAATTAAACAGAGCGCCGAGTTGGAATAAATTACTCCTGAGTTCTGTCAGAGAGAAAATATAACCCACTGTCAGAGAGACTCCTCAGCAAATATTTAACAGCCCAGCCTGGATGGAGTGGGGGGCGGAGGGGGCGGTGTGCGGAGGCAATGGAGGTGGCAGAGGAGGACTGGAGACAGAGAGGGAATTTTGTTATGTGTGTATAAATCTATATATCTGAGAGAGAGAGATTAGCAAACTAAATCAGGTAGAGCCAAACATGAGCGGACAAGCCAAGTCTCAGAGGCCATTTTAGGCGTCATTTCTGTGTGTGTGTGTGTGTGTGAGGGAGAGGGAGCGAGCGAGCGAGTCAGAGAGGGAGATTGTGCTTCAGCTCAGCCTCTCTGTAACAATAGCCCCGAGGGCCCCAGACCCAAGGGGGGTTGCCTCCACTCTTAACCCCTTCAGGGCTGGTCCAGGGCGGACAGAGCGAGAGCGTAGTCCCCCTGGCAGCTGGACCTCCAGAGAACTGCTGTATAAACAAATATTTAATTACAGCACACAGTGTGTTCAGCAGAAAAAGCGTCTGCAAGCCTGGTTATGCAGTTCCTTAAAGGCGTGTTACACACTACATGCTCGCAAAGTCTATTAATGTGGTTTTATACATACAGCGAAGATGAGATATATTTTGTGTGTGTGTGTGCGTGTTGGTGTGTTCGATCATAAATGCATATAGACTTTATTTCATTGTAGTTATATGAAATCACAGAATAGGGAAGTTCTCGGCTCGGTTCTCTCTCTCTCTCTCTCTCTCTCTCTCTCTCTCTCTCTCTCTCTCTCTCTCTCTCTCTCTCCCCTCTCTCCCTCTCTCTCTCTCTCTCTCTCTCTCTCTCTCTCTCTCTCTCTCTCTCTCTCTCTCTCTCTCTCACACTCACACACAAATACAGACTGGAGCAGGCATGCAAGCAGAGCAGACAGAGACATACAGCATGGCAGCCTTAATTTACATTTCCTACCGGCTGATGTGAGGATAGCCAGGCTGCCAGTGTTAAATGGACTTTGGGACACATCACCAATAGACTGGCGCTATTGATCCCTGGCTAAATTAAAAACTCAATCAGGTCAGCTAGATAAGATTGATCAGAAGCCCTCGGCATCACACACACACACACACACACATCCGCATGCACGCTCACATATCACTGGAGATCCAGAGCAATGACAGATCTGGGGATGCTAGGACAGAGAATCACCCAGGCAGGCGTGGCTGTGCTGGGGTAGGCACACTGCAGACCCCCCCTCTTCCAGCACCACTCCGGAAAGCTACAGACACCATCCAATTACATCTCTGAAGACAGAGCCTTCAATTTCTTTACATTATATAAAGATTAATTATCTTTCACTTTTAATTTTAATTTGATGTGAAATTAAACGTTTGAACCAAGCCTTCCTGTGTGCATGCATGCGCGCGCGCACACACACACACACACACACACACACAGACAGAGGCAAATATTCGAGGGGAGAAAATTGAAGCTTTGTATGATAAGTCTGCAACACTGGATTTATTAACATTCTCTCGCTCGCTACCCCCCCTTGTCTGCTTGTCTACCTCTCTCTCAATTTCTCTCTCTCTCTCTCTCTCTCCCCCTCTCTTATTCTCACTCACCCTCTCCCACGTTTAGTCTCCTAAGCTCAGTAAAGACTCGTTTAGTCTGTAACAGTGACCTGATAAACCCACCCCTCTCCTACCAGCTAAAATCAATAATCGGGATCACACACCAATCTCCTCTTTATCCATCCACTCTTACGTGTGTGTGTGTGTGAATGCTTTTGTGGTGTGTTCATAAGCCAAAATTAAACGACTAATACCACGTCCTTCCCCAATTTAAGTCATCAGCGTAGGTTTTGTATGAGCTGTGTGTGTGTGTGTTTTATATGTGTGAAAGTGATAAATGTTCTGAACTGTCGGCTGACATGACTTGTGGCCTGTAACATGCCTCAGCCGTGAAGCACTGCATTAAAAGGTAGTTTGAGGTTTGGAGAGAGGCCATATATTATTGAGTGTGTGAGCACCCTGCGGGTGTGTGCGTGTGTATGCATGTACTAGCTTGCAGACAGATGCAGCGTGTAGAAACTATGGTTTAAATTTAAACAGTGATGAATGCAGATTGAGCATGGGAAAAGTAGTCATAAAAAAAATCATCAATGATTCCCTTCCTCCATGTTTAAACATGTTACCACACTTACTTACTAACCTTTAGCATGCTCTTGCAACCAGTGTATCCAGTGTTTATAATTAAGGAGAACGTCATTGAATATCATAGACCTGAATTATGGACACGGCTGGTATGTTGCTGTTCCTCCTGCCTCCATCTGCGAGGCTGCTGGAAGGCGGCTGGTGTTTTGGAGGTCATTGTTGGGTCGGTAGGGCGGACCCCATAGCAGGGCAGGGCGGAGTGAGCAGGGCCCGGCCCGACAGCTGATCGCCGTGACATCACTCAGGAAGACATCTGTCGCCGCGGCCCCTCATGTCACGCCTCACCCCCGACCTCTGACCCCACGTCACTACTCGTTTCCCAGGGTGACGCAGGAAAGCGAGTGCCTCTGCACTGAGAGAGACAGAGGGAGACAACAGACTTTTTAGGACCTTTGTGGTTTTCCTCACATTAGTCCCCAGTAGTCTTATTGTACAGCCTTAAGAGATATAAAACAAACCTATCTGTTGTAATAGTTCACACCATAGTGCTTCAAAGATAGTTGCTTAACTTGCATATATACTGTGGTATGGAAGCATCTATGACTTATTTTATTCCCTTATTCTCAATGATATGTTTGTTCATTATGAACACTCTTTATAATGCTCCTGTAACACCACTGTAGGAGCTGTGACAAGGGCTTGGCATGTTTGCTACAAGCATAAATATATGTTCCTAATCCCATGGCTATAAGCCAGCTTGTCACACTAGTAGCTTCTTGTCCATTACGCTGCTTCTAGTGTGGTCTCTCTAGCTATCAGACTCCGTCTTTCCCTTCACCCCAGAGGTGTGATGCTCTCAAACGCAACCGCTGTGCTCCATTTCAGTAAAGTCCAGCCCAGCACATCAGTCACTGCTTGTGCTTGCTGACTGCCGGCCATCTTCCCTCTGTCACCTGAGCTCCATGCAGAAGATGAACACCAGATGCAGTCAAAAGCACTGCACATGCTCAGTAGAGGCCTTGAATCTGAACGCGCTCAGTGTATGGCCAGTGTCCTGACATCTAGTGTGGGACTGATTTCCGGACATGCTCATTACAGGTCTTCTATCTGTACAGCCTTGTTTGAGCACATGAGTAGTGTCTGCACATGCTCAGTATGGGTCCAGCATCTGGCCAGTGAGCATGGCGTCAGTGGGCCTGTGATGCGGACCCGGTAGATGCAGACGGGATCATCAGCCCAGGTGTGGCATTATGTAAATGTCTGCTCATGCCCAGCTACAGGCATGTGACAGTGTGATTGTGTGTGTGTGTGTGTCACATTTTGGCTGCTGTTTAGGCTACTCAGTTTCAGACCTGGGCCTGTGATCAACAGACATATAGTGAGTTTAGGAAAGTTTCTCTCTGGGTAGATGTCAAAGGCGGGGTTGAATGAAGAGATGAAAGCGCGAGTTCAGCGTGTCTTTTTGTGATCATCCAGCCCCTGAACGGACAGCTGAGACAAAGTGTCGGGACCCTCTCCCCATGATGTGTGCTGTGCTCCACAATGTTGGCTTTCTCTGCACTGAATGTGAACTAGTAATGGGGTGCTTTTCCCCCCTCCACTGCCAGATTACTCAACACTCAGTGGGAACTGGTAACAGAGCAGAAGTGCTGAAGGCTGCTTTCCAGCTGAAACCAACGAGCATGAGTCCACTCATCACCGTGAACTCCATCACCTTCTAAGGAAACGATTTTGAAAATGTATCTGTGTGATGGTCCATCGTCTTGGACAAGGAAGTGTGATGCTTTGGTGTTGTTCCTCACATACACACACACACACTTGCATACGCGCACACACACACACTTTTGTATGTTGTGTTTGGTTTCCTGCTGTGAGGAGAGGAATTGAGGAGTATGAGGAATCAAGGATTTGGCCCTCAGGTCAGACTGGCTGTTTCATGCAGTTATCATGCCAACAATTATGAACATGCTTATGACCACAACCTGAGAGAGAGAGAGAGAAGTGTCCATAATATGAAGTCAAGTCAGACAAATTGGTGTCCCGTGTGACTGTGCTGTTCAGTAGAATGCTGCAACTAATAGCCCAGCTCCTCCAGAGTAGCTTATGGTCACTGTGTGTTAAATTAGTCAATCGGTGTGTGGCACAGATGGATTATCAAAGAGTAGACCAATACACACACACACATGGCAGTCTGACTTTGTTGAGGTTACTGCATTGATTATTAGCTAGATTATGCTATAGATGTGACACCGCTTCTATAGATATATTGATCCCATTAGCCGGTATGTAATTGGGTTGACCAATTTGTCTTATGGATTAGTTTGTGCTATTGACTGTGGTTATAGCTCTGTTGGCCCTGTAGTTAATGCATGGCTGTGTGAGGCCAAATAAGCATAGGGACAGCCACAGGGGAGGAAGCTGATGGCAACTTGCTATGTAAACAGAGACCACTAATATGCTCACACACTCCTTTGGTGTGTGTGTGTGTGTGTGTGTTCGTTCAGATTGATGAACTGCACAAATCCAGCTCATCGTCGTTATGATGTGTATAGCTTGCACAGCTAGACGCATTGTCTTCACTTGGCCAGGTGTAATAGCCCTCAGCCTCCCTGTAGTGTTTAAAAATTGAAGTGATGAGCAGCGCCCTGGGCAGTGTTCATTTGTACGGGTGTCTCTCATACACTGCTCTCAATAAAGCAGAAATGTTAATCTGTTCATTACACCGGCCGCAGACAAGAACCCAAACGTGTGGTGTGTGTTAATGACACTGAGGATATCCTCATTCTAATGTTCAGTGGTGTGTGTGTCTGTCTGTCTGTCTGTCTGTCTGTCTGTCTGTCTGTCTGTTCATGTGCACACATGCCCATGTTTGTGTGTTCTTCGGTTTAATCACTATTTATTGTTGCATACACATTGCAGATACATTCACACAGATGAAGCCACACACACACACTCTCATGCTCCCCTGCTGTGTATGCCCGGCTCTGTGTTTGTGATCAGTGCCAGAATGCCTGAGGGGAAAGTATGGGTTTGTGGTTGTGATGTTACAAAATCTTTGTATCAGGAATAATTTATGCATCAACCTCTCTCTCTCTCTCTCTCTCTCTCTCTCTCTCTCGGCTTTCTTATTACATCAGTACCTCTCTTGTGCTGATAATATATGCACTCAAACAGATCTTGCCTTGTTTAAATTTTATCTCCTGGGACCCTGTGTGTGTGTTTGTCTGCTATAGTAGCATAGCTTGTTTAGAGAGAGAAATATGTGTGTTAACGGGCAACTCTCTAATCACGCTTATTCAAACACACAATCTCTGCAGTTGTCGACTTCCGTTGGCTATGTAGCCCACCCATACAAAAGACACACACTCAAACACATGCAAACATACATACTAACATACACACATGCACACACAAAAACACATAAGTGCACTCATATACATACACACACACACACACACACACACACACACACACACACAGATACACACACCTTCATATCTCCTGTCTTCAGCTCCCTCACACACCCTGGTTGCTAATTGGAAGGAAATGGGGTATTCCTGCTGTCTGCCCCCCCAGCCCTCCCCAGGAGATGAGTAATTAACACTTCACTAATGAGCTGGCTCTAATTACCCCCCACCCCTCTCCATTTCGGCCCATACACATCTTTCCATCTCTGTCTGTCTCTCTCCATCTTTCTATCTATCTATCTATCTATCTATCTATCTATCTATCTATCTATCTATCTATCTATCTATCTATCTAGCTATCTAGCTATCTAGCTATCTATCTAGCTATCTATATCTGTCTATCCTTATAAATATCTCTATCTAACGATCTCTGTCCATCTCTCTCTTTTCTCTGTTCATACACACATACATCAACATTAACTTCATCACACATCATACAGGAATCATGCTTCAAGATAGTCAACATGGAATCTCTCTCTCTTGCTCTCTCTTTCTTTCACTCACTCCTCACTCACTAACACACACACACACACAAACACACAAACACACACAGAACACGAGGAGAGCGCAGGGTACAGGAGGATCAAATGACAAACTGCCACGTTTCAGTAGATCCCTCTTTCCATATGCCCTCATCTGAGCAGGCTGAATGACATTTCCTGTTCCATTCAGTGCAATCAGCCCTCATTGTATTGGCCGAGGAGCCTGTCTTTACCTGTGCGTGCCTCAGTGAAAGCCCTCTGATGATGTAGACCACAGCTACGGGAGGATGATTCCTACTCATGGCACTCGTGATTGAGAGCCCCTATTTTGACTTGAGGATTTCCCCGTCACTGTCACCGTGTCCAGGCCGCAGAGGGGCTCAGTGATGTGCTGCTTGGGTCCTATGTTGAAAGACTTCAACAGAACAAAAAAAATGAGAGAGAGAACGAGGGAGAGAGGTGGAAAGAGGGAAGTGGAGAGCACTGTGTCATTGATTTCTCCAGGAAAACCAGTGTTCAGCGTAAGAGCTCTTGACCTGATCTGACTCCTAAATAATCTGCTCTTTTTTGTGACTCCGCTGTGTTATTTTAACCCTCACACACACACACACACACAGAGTAGTGTGGCTCCAGGGCTGCCTCAGTCTGCAAGCCTCTAATCCTAGCCTGAGGAGAACAATGTGTGTGTGAACTGTGTCTGTGTGTTTTAGAGTGAGAGTGTGTGTGTGTGTGTGTGTGTGTGTGTTCAATCATTGAACACGTCCCCTGTGCCACATCAGAGTGTTTCTCGGTATCAATAGCAGCATCCTGCCGCAGATTCCTGTAAGTTGCTTAGCATTGCTGCTATTGATTTTCCCATAAGGGAGCTAACTCCTCCAGTAGCCTCCGCTACACACACACCCCTGTCTGAGCCTCACAGTCTGGGCTGAGGGAGTGTGCCGTTTAAGAGGTGCAGAGTACATACTAACACACACACACACCAACGTAAATATGTACCACTAAGTCTTAAAACAGAAAATGCACACATACAGAACCATATCTACACACATACACATATTATCTATCTAAACAATTGCCAGTGCTAATACACCCCTATAGACCAGAGGACTCTTGCCAGGCACAGCATTTTCACAGCCAGACCCCTATTAAACCCCAGCCATCCTATTAATCTCCCCCCACACACACACACACACACACACACACACACTTCTGTCAGAGACCTCTTCTGTGCGGGGATCACAGGCTAGGTAACCTGCATGCATACATGCACACACACCCTCTCTCTCTCTAACTCACTCACACACACACATCCATCATTTTTGTCTTTATGTATGAAAGAGAATGAGCTGTGTGTATCTGTTTTTCAGGAGAATATTATATATAACACATGCACTCAGGTAGAACAAAGCAGATGTGTTCCCCTTTCTTTAGATCCTATTCTTCTATAGACATTTCCCCTTTGTCTGTCTTCTTTCTTTTCTTCCTCTTTTGTCTTATTCCTCAAGTCTCACTTTTCTTTCCATCAACACACTCGCTGTGGTGGTGATGTTATTGATTGCTGGGATATCAGATGTGCACTTTGTTTGTACTGAACAGAGCCATCACTCAAGCACTTACACCCCCCGTGCACTACACTGAATGCTAAGGATGTAGTAGCTCAAAGCGTGTGCGTGATGTTACATCATGTCTTATTATCAATAACAAATATTTGATATTTTTAACTAAAATATAGCTTTATTTTGTCCTGATGAGTATTTCATTTTAACATCATTTTACTGTGTTTGGATAAATATGTTTTTATTGTGTTATTCATGTTTTCTCTCTGTCCTCCTCAGGTCAGGGTGTGATGGTCCCGCGGTGTAGGCACGAGGATGGAGTTCTGTGACTCCACGGACCATGAGGGCTCCCAGACCCAGCCTCCCTGGAGGCTCCCCCACCCCGGCCTGCTCCTCCTGCCCAAGAACCAGCCCCTCTCACTGGGCACGCTCTCCCCGCTCATCCCCTCTCCCCTGCTGCACCTCCAGAGCCCCACCGCAGCAGCCGAGAAGGGCCTGAGGAGGCGACCCACCACAGGAGGGGAGGAGGAGGGCGAGGAAGAGGAGAACGGAGGAGGAGCAGAGGAGAGGAGGAGGGACGAGGGAGGAGTGAATGGAATGGACCAGGGGTTTGGGGGACAGGTGGGAGGAGCTTTAGGGGCAGGAAGTGATGTAGACGAGGAGGACTGTTACGACGAGAATGAGATGTTCGAGGAGGACGAGGAGGAGGAGGAGGGCGACGTGGAGGAGCTGGTGGGGGAGATTGTGTACCGGCCAGATGGTTCTGCATTTGTTGTGGAGAACCTGAACCAGCTAAGTCAGAGGGAGGCCGAGGGGGACAACCCCACCCCGCCTCCCACGCCCCAACCCCCCCTCACCATCAGCACCTGCCACATCGCCGCATCCCTGGCGCCCTGGTTCCACCCGCCCTCTCAGAACCAGAACCAAACCCAGATCCAAACTCTGGCGCAGCCTGGACCCACCCTGCACAGTTTCCGCGTGTTCCATTTGCATCACCAGGACGACGGCCAGCAGCCAACCAGCAATGGTCTACCCAAAGATGACTTCCTCACCGAGGCTGCGGACGCGTCCGGGGGGCGGGCCTCGGGGTTGCCTGGGCGACGGCCCATCCTGATGTGCTTCCTATGCCGGCTGTCGTTCGGCTGTGCGCGCTCGTTCACGCTGCACGCGGCCCGGGAGCACGGCGTGGCTCCGAGCGAGCGCGAGCGCCGCCTGCTTGCGCTCAAGAACGCCTCCGCCATCATCCAGCCTGTGGCCCCCGGCAACCGGCCCCTCCTTAGCTTCCTGGAACCAAAAATCGGGAGCGGGTCGGCCCCCCCCACTGCCGCCCCCTGCTCCCCTCACACCCAAACCCAAACTCCCACCCCAGCTCCCTGGCCTGCCAAAGACCCCCACACCCCTCTGGGGCAGCACCAAACCCTGCCTGAGTCGAGGAGGCGAGATGGGGAAGGGGACCAAGGGACAGGGGGAGAGAGAGGACTCTTTACAAGCGATGGAGTGATTGTGAGAGAGGAAGAGGAAGAGTACTTTGAGGAGGAGGAAGGGGATGAGGGGTTGCTCTCAGACTTGGACGATGATGAGCGCGACCTAGCCGAGGCCGGCAGTCGTGGCAACGGTAGCAGTGGCAGCGGTAGCAGCAAAGGCGGACTGAGGGAGGAGGCCCTCGCAAACCAAAGCGATATTTCCAAATCTCCTTTGCTGGCTACTCCTGCCCACACCCAAACCCCCACCCTCGCCCCTAGCCTCTCCACCCCAGCAGGAGTGGCTGAGGGAACCAGCTTTACGCCCAGCGCAGCCCCCCACACCAGCTTTAACTGCCTGTCCCGTGCCCAGCCGGTCTCCCCCGCGGACGACAGCGGCAAGACAGGGTCGCCCGCCTCGGCGCCCAGAGACGAATGTGCCAATGGAGAGAGTGCCAACGCAACACAACCAAACGACGGCTCGCCCGACAGAGCCACCGCTAGCAGCAGCAGCTTGCAGCACCCCAGCCACCCACACAACCCCCACCACCACCACCACCACAACCAGCAGCAGCATCCTGGCCTGACCTACACCCTGCCCAGGCAGGGAACTCCCTCGGCAGGCTCCCCTGAGGCCCTTCAGGACTTGGGCGCTGGAGGAGGATCCAGCAGTGGTGGTGGCAGCATGGTGGACTTCGGGAGCGGGAGCGGCAGCGGAGAAAACGGGGCCCAGAGCTCGCCCTACGCCATGGGCAGCTACCTGTCGGGCTCTCACTCGCGCAACTCCTGCAAGACGCTCAAGTGCCCCAAGTGCAACTGGCACTACAAGTACCAGCAGACGCTTGAGGCGCACATGAAGGAGAAGCATCCAGAGTCTGAGGGCGATGAGTGCCCCTACTGCAGCAGTGGGCAGAGCCACCCACGGCTGGCCCGCGGCGAGACCTACACCTGCGGCTACAAGCCTTTCCGCTGCCACGTCTGCCAGTACTCCACCACCACCAAGGGCAACCTCAGCATCCACATGCAGTCCGACAAGCACCTGCACAACATGCAGAACCTGCAGAACGGCGGAAACGGCTCGGGCACCGAGGCCGGCCACTCGCACGGCTCGGCTCGCGACGCCCAGGGCTACGGGAACGCGCCCACGGGAGGTGGCGCGGCGTCAGCTGCCCCGTGCCCTACGCAGCCCAGCGCGCTGCACCCCCCACCGCGTGCCCACTCACAGCCGCACGCGGGCCAGGTGGGGCCTCAGGTGGGCGGCACGTGCAGCTCGCCGTCGCCAGCCAAGCCCAAGGGCCCGGCCATGTGGCGCTGCGAGGTGTGCGACTACGAGACCAACGTGGCGCGCAACCTGCGCATCCACATGACCAGCGAGAAGCACACCCACAACATGCTGCTGCTGCAGCAGAACCTGGCCCAGATGCAGCAGCACCGCACGGGCATGCGGCTGGCGCTCGGCGGGGCACTGGGGGCAGGCGGGGGTCCAGCGTCGCTGCCCCCCACCCCCTCTGACACCGACATCTACCAGTTCTACCTGTCGCAGGCGCGCAGTCTCAACCTGACGCTTGGCACCAAGGCCGATCCCATGGCCACCGATGCCCAGTTCCTGCGCAGCATCTTCTCCGCGCAGGACGTCTCTGGACTGGCACTGACCCGTGGGGAGCCGGAGATGGAGGTGCCCGCCTCTGACCATCACCCGGGCACCCACGAGCCATCTCCGGGTGGAGTTGACCTCGCGGCCGGCCAGAGCATGTTCCAGTGCGGCGTGTGCGAGCAGTTCTCGTGCGACGGGCTGGACGGACTGGCACGGCACCTGGCCGCCCAGCGCTCGCTGCCCGAGTCCGAGTGGCGCACCACGGTGGGCGAGAGCCACCACTGCCGGCTGTGCCAGTACGCCACGCCGCTGCGCGCCAACTTCCAGCTGCACTGCCAGACAGACAAGCACCTGCTGAGGTACCAGCTGGCCGCACACCTGCGGGAGGGCCGTGCCCGACGTCGCCGTGGCAGCCGCGGCCATGACAACGGTGGGGAGGAGCGAGAGGACGAGAGGGAGAAGGAGAGGGAGGTGGAGTGGTGGCTGAACAGTGTGAGCGTAAACGTGGGCAACCCTGTGCGACTCCGCTGCAACGCCTGTGCCTACGATGCCCCGAGTCTGGAGAAGCTCAAACTGCACACCATGAACTCACAGCACGAGAGCAGCCTCAGGCTCCACAAGGTAACACACACACACACACACACACACATACTCAAACACTCAATTTCACACTTCTCGTACAAACGCATATATACACATAGGCAGAGACACACAGTATCAGATCAGCCTTAGTCTCCACTTGATGAGAGGACACAACTCATCAAAACTGAACACAAATATACACATAAATAAGCTAGCATACTTAATATGAATGGTAATCATCTTGTAAAAATCTAAATATCTTTTGTGAAAATGCAAATGTAGCCCTTTCGTTTCAGTAAGTGTCAAATCAGTGTATCAGACAGTCCCTCACTCGTGCATTGCCCCTCTGAGATGCTGTGGGGAGACGGTGTCAGGGATTTAAAGGTTCCTCTGATATTTAAAATAATCCGCTGATACTTGAGCAGAAGTGGACAGATCTTCCATATCACAGGCCTTGTTGAACAAGGGCTTCCAGGTGTTAAAGAGTTCAGACTCCCTGAAGCTCAGCAGAGGCTTTGGCCCTTTCATTTCACTACACACACACACACACACACACACACACACACACACACACACACACACACACACACACACACACACACACACACACACACACTTCCACACACACACTTGCACACGCTCTCCTTTACTGCGTCTGATGGCCCCAACCATCCCAATGTCCTTAGCTCTCCTCCAGCCCTCTCTGTCTGTGATCAGAGTGACTGATTAACAGATGTGCTTCTGAAAGGCCCCAGCTCCAAGAGCACCTCTGGGTGAGGCCCAGGCAGAGGTCACGGGGCCACCGTCCCGGCACTGATTACCCCGGAGAGGTGGAGGTGTGTGTGGGGGAGTCGGCCACTCCGGCCCCCGGTCTGTGAGGCCTAGGTGGTGGTGGGCAGTAATTGAGATTGATTGGATGTTATTTTTTCTCTGCTGCTAATGCACTCCATTAGTCCAGCACATCCGTAATCAGTTTAGACTGCAGAGGTAAATGGAGTGGGGTTTCACTGGGTACACACACACACACAGACTTACAGACGCAGACGCACAGACACACAGAGACACAGACATACACACAGAGAACACACATTTATTCATACACAACACACAAAACTGTTTAGAACGTACACGTGCACATCTGGCTGGTGAACCATAGAAGGTCAGTTTCAAATGTATAGCAATCAGGCATTGAACTAAAGTTATACATCTGAAGAGAAAGACTGGCTGAATTATGTAGACGGATAGCTGAGAAAGTCACATGGATATCCTTAAAAAAGCCCCATACTGCAGTGGGGAAAACATGGTCTAACCTCTCTATTTTCACCAGTCTTGAACCAGAGAAAGTACCACCACTCCACCTATGGTGTATAATAAAGCCTTTCTGGTTCTGAGAATAGATGTAAGTGGTTCACCTGAGCTAGTTCTTAAGAGAGGGAGATTGTTTGGTTCCAAATGTCAACTTGCTCCCCTCACAGAGCACATGCCGCTTGCCTTCTCCTCCACTGCCATGACAACTCGCTGGCCAATCGGGGAGAAGGTTATTGGCGGCTATTTTTGGGCCACTCTTGAATGTGGCTTGACCAGGTTGGGATCGCATTTCGCTGACCTTATGAAGCTGAAACCCAACCTGGTGCTGCTGGATTAGACCCAGCTTTGGTGGTCCGATCGTGTCACAACAGCTCTGTGTTCGCCCTCCTGCTAAAAGGGAGGCATTGATGGCTTATTGATTGGCTTTGATCAGTACACACTTCAGAGGCACTGGTCTGTGGCAGAGGCAGATGGTGACCACAGAGGCAGGTGAGCTCACCGCTCGGGAGGTCTGCCCCTACAGATGGGTTAGCGTGAGCCTAACGCTGGATTGTTTTGCCCATAACAGATTTGTTTAGTAAGGTGTTGATAGTACAGTGCACTGGTTAGCATTGCTGCTTTCCAAGCAGTTGCGCTGGGTTTGATGCCCATTGGTTCAACTCAAGTCCTTCTTAGACTTTGCATCTTGAGTTGTTTTTGGGAGTAAAAATCCAGTGTGTGGATATTTGTCCTTTTGTGGGAACAGCTTTACCTGTGTCCAACAACTGGCCCTAGCTGGAGTTAGAAGAGCCCAGTGTCCTGCCTTTTTTATTTAGCAGTAGGCCTTATCCAGCAACACACATACACACACACACACACACACCCACACACCAGCCTCCCTCACCTACCAACACACACACACACACACAGGCCAATGGCATGTTCGTCACTAAGTCAAGGTGAGAGGACTTCAATTGAAGAATACATTCTCCCTCCCTCCCTCACACTCACACTCACACTCACACTCTCACACTCACACACTCACACTCACACTCACACACACACACACACACACACACACACACACACACACACATAAACACTCAGAGAGAGAGAGAAAGCCATCAAGCTTTGTCTGCATTAGAATTTACAGTAAACCAGTGCACACTAAAAGAAAAGAGTGCAGATGAGTGATAGATAGAGAGAGAATAAGAGGAGCAGAATGGAGTCAGAGAGAGAAAGAGAGGGGCAGAGGGAGAGAGAAGGGAGTCAGATAGAAAGAGAGAGGAAGGGGGAGAGGGAGAGAGAGAAGGGAGTCGGAGAGAGAGAGAGAGAGAGAGGGAGGGAGGGGAGAGAGAGATGGGAGGCAGAGCTGTCTTCATTGATCTACCCTCCTCTCAGCTGTAATGTGTCTGTTGTTTACATTCCATTGCCTTGGTTATGGGAAGGGAGTTCAATAGTTATTGCATTATTTAGTGTTAAAGAGACCTAGACTTCAGCAAGGGTCAAACAGGACAAGCCTGCTCCTCTCTTCCCTCGTCTTCTGCTCTGGATAGCTCTCCTATCCTTTCACCACCTCTCCTCTTTTGTCCTCTTTTCTTCTCCTCCCTTCTCCTCCTTTCCGCACTCCTGTCTCCTTTCTTCTCCTTTCCTTCTCTGGTCTATTCTGTCTCTCTCTCTCTCTCTCTCTCTCTCTCTCTCTCTCTCTCTGTAGAGATAGAGAGAGAGAAGTATTAGGATTCACACAGATTAGTGTCATCTGTACACTCCTGAAATATAACCCTCTTTCTGTATCTCTCTCTCTCTCTCTCTCTCTCTCGCGCTCTCTCTCTCTCAGTATTTTCAGCAGTTAACCGGTGCTGTGGATGAGGGGTGTGTCTTCTACTGTCTGCTATGTGACTACTCCACTTCATCCAGCCTCTCTCTGGTGCAGCACTCCCATTCGCTCAGCCATCAACGTGGGGAGGGGCTGTGGCGCTTCCAGCGAATCCAGAGAGGTCTGCCAGAGGAAGAGGAGGAGCTTAGTGCCATCTTCACAGTTAGGAAGCCCCCAGTACCAGACGAAGGTAAGATACAGAATGTCCACTTACAGTAACACACACACACACACACACACTGGGCACTAACGGGCACTAACGGGCACTAACAGACATGCACTAAATGTTTTATTTCGTTTACCTCAGTTATTTTCTTTTTCATTTTCTGTTTGACTGGGCATTTCTTGTGAGATGAGCCATTGGGATCCTCATTTTTAAACGTTGATTGATTTACCACTTTGTTTGTTTTCGTTTGTTGTTTTTTTTTTGCCAACTTAACACCACACTCCACATTAATTACCGTCTTTGGCTGGCATGTGACTGCGCCCATGTGGGCCGGGGTGTAATTTAGGGTCCTCAGCGTGCTCTGAGCCAAGCCTTTTATTAGCGTCTGTTAATGACAGGTCAGGGAGCCTGCTTAAGACAACAAAGAGGGAGTGTGTGAACATGCCGAATTAAACCGATAAACAAGATGGAGCGGAGCGGGAGAGAACGAGGGGCTGGCGGAGGGGAGAGGCAGCGAGTGGGAGCCAGGGGGCGGCCCCAATATGGAGCGGAAGAAAAGAAGTGTGCGGCCGGGACAATTAGCTCTCACATTCAGGGCCACTAATGACCAGCCCACCAGAGAGACAAGCTGGCATCCTGTCAAAGAAGCGCCATTGTGTGAACACACAGAGAGAGAGGGAGAGAAATGTGACCGATCCTGAAGGAAAAAAATAGTGTGAGTGAAAGACCAAGAATGTGAGGGGAGGGGGAGGGAGGGAGGGAGAGGAGAGAGAGAGAGAGAGAGAGAGGGACCAGGAAGGGTGGGAGAGAAAGAGGGAGAACATGGATGGGAGAGAGAGAATGAGGGACTCTGAAGGGAGAGAATGGGAGAGGAGGGCCGGCGGAGCAGGATTTGTCACGCAGGCAGGCTGAGCAGGAGCTATCTGTGGAATGTTATTTTTCCTGCTTGTTAAAATGCAGAGCACCTGCAAACATGAACCCTGTCGAGAGGGGGGGGTATATGGGGAGGGAGAAAGAATGAGATGTATTGAGGAAAGGAGAGAAAATATGAAATGAAAGAAAGGGGGAGGGAGGACGAGGAGAGGAGGGAGAGGCTGTGGTTGTAAATGCAGCCCCCTGTTGGGCCTTGGGCTTGCTGGCCTTGATTTCCAGACGCAGGGATCTGGGGGTCCGATAGTGCGACCTGTGTACTACTCCCTCTCCGCTACACACAGTGCCGGTTCACTAGAGAGAACTGTGTCTAGCTCCCTCTCCACCTACAGCCCAGAGGACAAGCAGCTTCGCACTCAGATACACACAGAGACAGCAATAAAAGTAAAGAAATTAAAACAAAGGAATGGAATGACAAATTGTGTGGGGGGGGGAAAAACATAGGTACGTATACATTTTTAATTTAGAGACAGATATACATGTTTCGTTCAAATGTAAAAAATGTGTATTTCAGAAGTGACACACCCTTCTGAATGCAGACATTACTGATAGCACATGATGTGTTGGCCATTATGTGTTGCACAGCACAGATGACAAATAATCAGTTACTTACACCAATCATGAGTCTAGGCCTAAACCAGAGGCTCACTGTCAGACACTACTTTAGCTTACATCGTCATCAAGCTCTTCTTATGTGCAAAATAATTCTGTCAAGTTAAATAAATGCACTTCTGATTCTGTGTCTGCTGGACCACCGAAGTCCTGTAAGTAGATCTGAGGACTTAAAAAATCAGATTGCAACATATAACCACGGGATAATCTATCATAATCTTTTAAACCAGCATGAAGCCGAAAGACTTGTGGATTTTGTCTCAAGTAGTGAATTGAGCTGAATATCGGTCCGATTATCCTTTACTGTGGGCCTGCATGGAGGGAGAGAGAAGGGGGTGGGCAGAGAGTGGAGAGAGAAAAGAGAGAGGCGGGGGCAGGGAGAATGGCAGACGCTTGCCAGGTATTGATTGTGTTAATTGATATGCCAATATTCACACTCGTTACATCAGCTAGTGTGTGTGTGGGGTCTCTGCTAACGAGAGCCGGGCACTGATCAATGCTGCCGATAAAGACCTCAGACGCTAACAAGCAACGGGTTAATGAAACATCACCAATTAACCCGCACCAATTAGCCTGTGGCCAGGGATGCGGGAGAGGTCTCGTTCGACCAGGCACTGGTCCAAGGGAAGATGGAGAGGGTGTTGGTGACTCCAGAGAAATGGGGCGGATCTGTCTCATTTAGTTCTTTTTGTTTCTTTGTGTTGTTCATGTACACCTTTTATGTCCTGCCTCTGTGTGTGTGTTTCCCCTCATCAATCAAATCTCTAAGAGGCCACAGTGAAGCGCCGTCCTCTTATCACACTGGTGGGTTAAGGTGTGTGAGTGATTGTTGCTGCGAAGCTCTTTGCATTAGACCACTCACTGCATAAAGAACTTCTACGCTAATGACTGGTCTTTTTCTTCTTGTAATAATTGTTTCTGTGAGCGTAGAGGTGTGTGTGTGTGTGTGTGTGTGTGTGTGAGAGTGAGTGAGAGACTAGTAAACACATTGTCCTTTCCGTCCCTGATTGACACCCACTCAGGTTCACCCCCAGCCTGCTATCTTTGGTAAACACTCTGTTGACAGTCCCGCTTTCCTCTCCTCCTGCCCTGTCCATCCTGCCTCACTCTCTCGTCCAATCAGGCACAAAGGGCCCCAGCTCCAGATAATTAGCACCCGCCCGCACACACTGGCCTGGCTCCAGTAACCTTCAGAATAATTACAACGTGTGTGTGTGTCGAGGCCGCCCTGCCGCGCCTGGCCAGGTGTTCCAGTCGTGCTGGAATGCTGCTGCTGCTCCTGCTGCTTGCTGGACGCTTGGCCTCCGCCGCAGCCTTGAGCACATAATGACAGCCTATTATCTGTGCCGCAGTGCATTGTGGGTACCATGTGATGACACCCGGCTTCGATAACAGGAAGCAGCTGCAAGGACTTTCTTAGGCACACACACATACATATATTTACTCTGCATACACATATTGAGAAATTACAGGGCTTATCATTCCCTGATATCCTGTCCAATTTACATTTTCACAATTTGCATCCATGAAACGAATGAATTAAGTACATACACAAAATTGTGTTCTGTTTTTCTTTTTCTGGTCATAGCCACTTCTGTACGGTTCAGTAACAAATGCCACAGATCACACTCAAGCTCCACTTGTCCCTCAGTCTGTGGATATAGGCACAGCCTCTTTAGTTATCCTGCCACACTTGACAGAAGGTGTTGTGTGTGTGTGTGTGTGTGTGTGCGAGAAAAGTGTTCTCCAGCTGGTCACGCTTAAATAAACAGTGGCTTTAGTCGATCGGAACATCAGAGACGCCAATAGCTCCGACCGGTCAGGGTGGCGGCTCTGAATGAGTGGGCTATTGATCCCTGTCGGAACTCCGGGGCATTCCCTAATTTAAAATCAATGCCAGATCAATGACGCGGGGCATTAGCATACTGATCTGCCAGATTACCAGTGAAGTGAGGTGCACTGAACACACTGTGTGCATGTGTGTTTGTGTGTGTTTGGGTTTGAGAGGGGGAGTGTTGACTCTATTATGTTCAATTTAATGGACTACACTGCCCTGTCACGACTTCTGCTAAGCTGGACAGCTATCCATCCAGGTTCATTAGTCTAACGTCAGCCATTTTCTTCAAGATCCCAGCAATGCTTCATTCTCTCTCTCTTTCTTTCTTTCTTTCTGTCCTTTCTTTCTTTCTTTCTCTCTTTCTCTCTCTCTCTCTTTCTCTTTCTTTCTTTCTTTCTTTCTTTCTTTCTTTCTCTCTCTCTCTTCTCTTTCTTTCTTTCTTTCTCTTTCTCTCTCCCTCTTTCTCACTCTCTCTTTCTTTCTTTCTCTCTTTCTCTCTCTCTCTTTCTCTTTCTTTCTTTCTTTCTTTCTTTCTTTCTTTCTTTCTTTCTTTCTTTCTTTTTCTCTTCTTTCTCTTCTCTCTTCTCTCTTTCTCTCTTTCTTTCTTTCTTTCTTTCTTTCTTTCTTTCTTTCTCTTTCTCTCTCCCTCTTTCTCACTCTCTCTTTCTTTCTCTCTTTTTCTCTGTGTGTGTGTATTTGAGTGTGTGTTCCCTTGTATGTCTACTTGTTTGTGTGTGTGTTCTCCTCAGCCCCCAACACTCCTCATCCTCAGAGCTCATTGTACTCCATTACGCTAATTGCTAATAGCTAATCTCTGACACTGAGTGCGACCCAGAAAAAGTTGATGCTTACCTTATCATTTCTCGTGTGTGTGTGTGTGTGTGTGTGTGTGTGTGTTTGTGTTTGTAGAGTCAGCAGTACACTCAGGCTAATCTCTCATTTAGCTAACACCATTTTAAGGTGGAGAGCATTAAGCTAACATGTTGTGTTTTAGCCAAATCACTGAGTGATGTGACGGGCAGGGGGGTGGACAGGCGAGTGGGCAGGCAGTCAGGGGCATCCACACACACCCTTTCCCTCCATGCCCACGTCAGCACATCCACTGTTTTGGAGCTAATGGCCAGGCCTTATTATGATAATAGGAGCGATATGAAGCTTACCTTTTTAAAAATAATCACATTACTCCCCATGTAAACCTAAAAGGCTTTGGCTGGCCTAGCCTGTCTGTGGGGTATTGTGGCGTAGTTTGTGTGTTTGGCACATCATGTACAGTGCTGTGTGTGTGTGTGTGTGTGTGTGTGTGTTGTTTACCGCATGTGTGTAGACAAAGACAGACAGGCTTGTTTTGTGGGTGTGGGTGCATGTACTGCCTGTGTGTGTGTGGTTTCATGTACTGTCTGCAGACGGAGCAGGTGTAGGCTAAGGCTCTTTGACAGTTTCAGGTTGTGTGTTTCATGCTTGTGTGGCTCTGATGAAAAATCAATAGCCTGTCTGGATAATTGGTGCCAAGATCGCCTCCAGTGCTTCCAGCACCGCTCCTGCAAAGATACCCCTCTTTTTCTTTCTTTCTTTCTTTCTTTCTTTCTTTCTTTCTTTCTTTGAATCCTTTTTTGCTGGTTTCCGTCATCCTTATTCCTTTCTGTCATTATTTTTTTTTTTTTTCTTCTTTGCTTTTTCTTTTTCTTCTCTCCATCTCTTTATTCTCACTACATTTATTCTTTCTCTATATCTTTCTTTCTTTAATTTATGATTTTCTGTCTGCAACTCAGCATACATTTCCCTCCTCAGCCTTCTCTTTGTCTTCCCATCTTTCATTTTCCGAGTCACTTGCACATACTTCAACCTGGCTGTGATTGCCCTGCCATGACAACCTTGATTTTTTTTTCTTTCTTTCTTTCTTTCTCCCCCTTCCTCCACACTCCTCTCTTTCTCCTTTTCTCATCCTTTCCCCACCCTCTCCCTCTTTTCCCCCTCCCCCTCTCGTCGTCCCTCCCTCCTGCACAGGCAGACAGAGGTGGACAATTGCTTCGTGAAGAAAGCAAAATGGCAGAGAGGGGGGAAGGGGGGGAGAAGAATGGAGTTTAAAGCAGAGCTCCTCATCCCCTGTCTTTTCTTTCTGTGCAGTGAAGTTTAAACCTTTTGCCTGGAGGTGTGTGTGTGTGTGTGTGTGTGTGTGTGTGTGTGTGCACCCTTTTAAAGAGTTTGAACATGAACACAGGCGGCGAAAGAACAGCAGCATTGGTCCTTCCTGTGTGTGTGTGTGTGTGTGTGTGTAAAGGGTCTTTGTGTGCATGGAGGCCTTTTGTGTATGATGTTTACCCCTAGAAGGCATAGATGCAGCTGAATGCTCATTCTGCAGTAAGCTCACTAAACACACACACACACACCCTATAGAACATTCTTCCATACACATCTTCCTGTGTCTCAAAATGGGACCGCTCATTTTGAATGGCATATTGGGATATAGAGTGGAAGAGATTGTAGGACAACTTCATCATGTCTTAAAAAAGATCATTTGTATGTTTTACAGATAATGCTTTTACTGCCTTAAAAAGCTAATGTGTCTGTGTGTGTGTGTTACTCAAGGGAATGCAACAACATACACCATTTAGGTAATGTGCAATTAGGCCTGACTGTAGTAAATGTCTGTAAAAGAACAAAGCAAAAGACGGATTTTTTGTGATCCAACTTTGTCATCCGACAAAAGGTCAGAGAAGCCAAATTGCCCTGACACCGTGTGTATGATTTGCTGTGTAAGCCGTGGTGGTTTATTCATACGCCGCATCGCTTGTTATTTTCATGAGCGTCGTTGATGCCCAGAGAGCCGAGGCGTGACATGGGGGACGCGGCCCTGAAATGGATTCTGTCGGCCTGACCCCTAGTGACCTTTCCTGGGCATTATCTCTGGCGAAGTGGCCAGTAAGCCCTAGGGGGTCAAATTAAGAGTTACTGTGGAGGCCAGGCTTCTCTCTTTTGCTCTCTCGCTCTTTTTTATTCTCCCTCCCTCCCTCCCTCTCTCTCTCTCTCCTTCTCTCTCTCTCTCCCTCTACCCCCCCTCTCTCTGTACAATTGCCATGGAGAATGGAGTGGGGGGTGGTTTTGAGGTGTGGGGGGGTGCTGAGAGTATCCCCTGCTGTTTGTTATTAAGTCTAAGCTTTAGACCCCCCCACCTCACCCCACCCCTTCTCTCCCCAGCCGATCAACCCCATCCCACACACACAAATGCACACACACATCGTCCCATAATCGTGGAGATGTATAACACACTGAGGAGTGGTCAGGCGACAGGATGTGTTAAAACATCTCCAGTGTACTGCTTGAAAATTACATCTGTGTCAAGTTGAAAAGGTGTGTGTGTGTGTGTTCGCATTGTGTACACATGTTCGCTCAATTTTGTATTTTTTTTTTGGCAACATGGTGAAACAGAATTTATGCTGACTTATTTGACTGAGCCTTTTTGACTGATATCCCATTTAGAGGGGGTTGTGATGTTTGTCTTAATGTGTGTGAGAGTGTGTGTGTGTGCCTGCTGACGGTTGTTTGAAGCTGTTTGTATTTCTCCTCATTTCTCCTCTCCCGCTCATCCTCATTCGAGGCTGCTCATCCATGCATGTAGAGGGTGACCCCTATGGGTCAAATTATGTTCCTGCAGCTTCTCAGCACAAAAGCACCAAGGCAAAGAGCCTTAGTGCAGATTACCTTTTGTATTGCTTTCTCTGTGGGATTCACTGGCTTTCATCAAAGTTACCATGAAAAAACCTGTTTGTTATTCAGAAAAATAATAATTTGGTTTTGTTTTGTGTCCCCTTCCCCCCTCCAGGAGATCAGAGTGAAGTGGAGGCTGCGACTGATGGCTCTGCAGAGCAGGAGGAGCAGACCAAAACCTCTGTAAAAGGGGGAGAAAAGGAGACAAGTCGAGGCTCAGGTAAGGCATGGGGTGAGGGTGGTTTGTTTTTCAGAAGTGTCGTCACACAGTTTTTGTGTTTGAGGGTGTGTCAGTGTGTTAAGGTGTGTTTGGTAGTAGGATATTTGCAACCACATTAAATTTTAAGCATCAGCATTTTCCTATTATTTGTATGTGTGTGTGTGTGCCTGTGTGTCAAAGGGTGTTAGAGTGTGTGTTTGTGTGTGTGTGTGTGGGCTAGATCCTAATAGGACTTAGGACTGCACTCAGTGGCCGAATCACCTGTCCATTAGTCCTGATGGGAACAGACAGGTTAATGAAGTGACCGTGTGTGTGAGTGAGTGACTGTGAGCGTCTGTTGGGTGCAGTGGATCTGCACTAGTCTCTGGCATGCTCTGTTAGCCATTCAGTAAACCGGATGGAATCCCTTCCTTCAGTTTTTTTTCCAATGCTTCTAATCTCCCATGGTCTGGATATTTCACATAGTAACAAACGTTTACATAGTGAAAAAGAAAAACAGAAACAATGTCTTACTTATCACATGAAGAGAGATACATCAATAATGTTAACATTTAATGTTATTTTTTGTCAGTTGGTTAGAAATTATGTACAACAATCATGCATATCATATGGTTTTAATGCTTCTGGGAAGGAGACTCTTTATATGTAAGGTCTTAGGTATGGAATTAAACTGGCACAAGATTAGTATGTCTGAATTCCCTAAAACTGAACTTGTTTGGTAGAATAAATGTGTCTAAAGCGGATTATCGTATTTATTCTCAAGGTATGATCCATCAAGCCCCTCACTGTGTCTTCTATTGTACTTGGACGCTATAATAATAAAAGTAAAGCATTAACGAAAGGGCCTGATGGTTATTGTGGAGACTTTGGCCTACATAGATCATTTCACATTTGATTTTATTTACTTTGTTTCATGACTTCACATGTTTTACCACACTTAACACTGTGTGTGTGTGTGTGTGTGTGTTGAGGGGGGAGGTCTGTGAGTACGTGTATGTGCTCAGAAAAATTGCAGACGCAGTAAAGAGTTTGTGTTGTTCATTGCAGGCTCATCGGATGGGGAATGGGACCATAATGACGACTCTCCCCCACCCAAATGCCCCAGCTCTCGGGCAAGCGTGACCGACAGCCCTCCTTCCTTAAAGAAGCCACGAACTGAGCCAGCGTCCACTGAACAAGTGAGGGCCTGAAGAACACTCTCACACACACACACTCTCTCTCTCCCTCTCTCTTGTTTTCTTAATTAGTAACACTTTACGTCCCACCTACAGAAACTTTACAGATGGTTTGTAGACATTCAAGTTCAGTCTTTAAAATGGTTGTTGATCTTTACTGTACATCATCTTAAACCAAACCCAACACGTATACCTAACCTTAACCATAAATTATTATTAACAAAGTGTCAGCAGATATTTTGTGTGTTATCGGATCATCTGTAGATCTGTCTATAGGAGACCCTAAGTAAAGTGTGACCCATGTATACCATTTACTGAATGTGTCCTTTTTCCTCTGACTCTCCCTTGGCTCAGATGCTGCAGTGCCCATTCTGTCGCTTCAGCCACTCGGACCTAGGCGTCCTGCGGGGTCACGTGATGACCCAGCATTCCCTACAGCCTACGCTGAGATGTCCACTGTGCCGTGACACGCTCGGCAGCGTTTCGCTTCTGCGCACGCACCTGACGCACGTGCACAACGTCACCTCTGACTGCACCAACAAGCTCATCAACACGGTCAGTGTGTGTGTGTGTGCGCGCATGTATGTGTTTCCTGTTTCCTGTAAACGTTATCACTATCCAATCGGTTTGGAAGACCAACCATGCTGGGTGTGTGTGTGTGCGTCTGCTGCGTGTCCGTGTCTGTGTGCGTGCGTGTTGCATTTGCTTGTGTGTGCACATCATCACTTTTTAAAGAGCTCAACTACATGTGTACTGTGTTATAAGGTGTATGTCTCTCTGTCAGAGACACTTTGTTGTGGTTGGATGTATGCTGGTCAGAGAGCAAAGCAGAATTCAGTTTGATTGAGCAACTCATTTGCTGAGAACCAAACAAGACAAGGCAGAAAAAAAATAATTAAAAAGCAAAAAGCCTTTTTAAAATGAGTGGAAAAAACAGAATAAATGAAATTGCTATTTGTATTGTGGCAGCAGACAGTCCTGAAAGTAAAACCCCTTATTTCCTTCCATCATTGTAGCATTCTTTTATCCCCTCCTCTTGACTGTTCTTTTCATTCACCCCTATCAACCTCTTTCTCTCTCTCTTTCCTCCATCTCTTACTCCCTCTCTCCTGTCACTCTACATTGTTCTCTCTCTCCTCTCCCCCTCTCCCTGCTTCCCCCTCTCCGTGATAGGGTCATGAAAATAATTGTGCTTCATTAATTCTGAGCCTGGACTAGGTGATTGCTGTTATGAACTGTGCTTGCCAATTATGTGCTCTAAATTAAAACTGACCTTGAGATGCTCCCTGTGTTTGCCTCCTGACGCATAATGAAACCCTCTTCTGGAAACGCTCCCCTTTGTAATGGAAATGTCAGCCATTTTAGTCTGTTCTGTGTCTCCCCTTTATTCCCCTCTTGTGTCTCGTTCAAAATCTGTACCTCTACCTTTCCCACTGTCTACCTTTCTCTCTTTTATTTTCTCTCTCTCTTTCTTCCCTTTGTCACCCTCTGCAACCGGATGCAGGTTTTATTGATTTGCCATTTTTTTGAAAAAGCCCCCTTGGAGAGGAGAGTGAAAATGATGTGGCTTTTTGATCCTTATTTCACTAAACGTGTTGTGATTGACTGTGGAGAGCTTCCTGTCACACTTGACCCCTGACCCTGATGGAGGGCCTCTCCCGAGATGAGACCCCCATCTTGGAGGGGCCGTGAGGGGTCCTCTTCCCTGCCCTTAATGCACGTCGACTTCTCTCTATCTAAGGGCACAGGAGACAAGCCCGTAAATCAGACATTACTACCGTCGGGCTAATGGCATCTCTAAGGTACTGCCGTTTAATTAATGCTCACCAGCCCTTTATGGTCTCTCTGGTCAGGTGATTGCCTCCGACGTGCTGCCCGCCAGTATGTTTACGCCAGTCCCCAACCCAGAGAAGGAGGGTTCCAACTCGAGCACCGATAACACAAAGAAACTACACGGTTTGTCTTCCATTCTTATAATTACATAGTCCTATTTTTAATTTTCACACAGAGTAATTTTTTCAACAAAACATGATATTTCATAGATAATAATCCACATAATGTCATACATTTGTTTTAAGATATTGCATATTTTAATCAATATTGTTATGATTTTCTATTACAAATGTAAAAAGAAATGACATTTCAATGGTTATGTCTGGTTCTTTTACAGAAGACTCAAAGGCAGACCCTGATAAAGGGAAATCACCAAACTCTGAGGTCCCCAAACCTCACAGATCACCCCTGGAGGATGCAGAGTCCACCAAGGAAAACACCGCCGCCTACCCATGCTGGCAGAAGGGCTGCAGCAAAGTCCTCAAGTCCTCCACCTCCCTGCAGGCTCACATCAGCGAGGTTCACAACAACCAGAAGAGCCCAGGGCCAGTGTCAGACCGCCACGTCTACAAATACCGCTGCGGCCAGTGCAGCCTGGCGTTCAAGACCCCTGAGAAGCTTCAGCTGCACTCACAGTACCACGCCATCCGTGCGGCCACAATGTGCTGCCTGTGCCAGCGCAGCTTCCGCAGCTTGCAGGCCTTGCGCAAGCACTTGGAGACCAGCCACCTGGAATTGAGCGAGGCCCAGCTGCAGCAGCTCTACGGGGGGCTGCTCATGAATGGGGACGCCCTCGCCATGGGTGACCCAACACTCGGAGAAGAGCAGGGATTGTTCGGGGATGACTGCATGAAGGACGGAGATGAGATTGACCTGGAGGAAAAACAGAGCTCCAACGGTAGTGGTGGTGATTCTGGGCTGGTGCAGCAGGAGGATGCCGCGAGTGAGATGAAGCGAGCGAATCTGCCATTTAGGAAAGCCACCAACCTCACCATGGAGAAGTTTCTGGACCCGCAACGACCCTTCAAGTGCACAGTGTGCAAAGAGTCCTTCACACAGAAGAACATCCTGCTGGTACACTACAACTCTGTGTCTCACCTCCACAAAGTCAAACGTTCACTCCAGGACTCCACAGCAGGAGTCCCTGAGTCCGTCAGCAGCACCGATCACAAACCTTTCAAGTGTTCCACCTGTAATGTGGCCTACAGCCAGAGCTCCACTCTGGAGATCCACATGAGGTCAGTCCTGCACCAGACCAAAGCCCGTGCTGCCAAAGTAGACCCTTCTATCAGTCCTGCCTCTGCTAACACTCCTTCAATTAGCACTAGCTCATCCTCCAGCAGCTTTTCCCTTAGTTCTGCTACAGCTGTGAAATTTGCCACAGCCACAAGTTCAGCCTCTAGCTCAACTGCTCATGCTCATTTGGGAGGCCAACAGAGCAGTGATGCCCTGTATACCACTGCAGGCCAAGCTGCCAGCCACTCTTCCCTTTCTGAGAGCCACGAGGCTAAAAGGAAGAGGCTAGCAGATATCATAGCCTCCACAGCACAGCAGCAGCAGCAGAAGCTTCTTCAGCAGCAGCAGCTAGCCCAAGCCCAAGTACATCTGCAGCAGGAGCTGCAGCAGAAGGCAGCACTCCTCCAGTCCCACCTGTTCAACCCAACGCTCCTGCAGCACTTCCCCATGACACCGGAAGCTCTCCTTCCACTCCAGCAGCAACAGCAGCTGCTATTTCCCTTTTACATCCCTGGTGGGGACTTCCAGCTGAGTGCGGAACTGAAAAATGCGGCTCTGAATCTCGCCAACTCTGCCAGTCTAGGTTTTGCTTCCCAGCTTGGCCCAAGCCCAAGTGAGGCATCGGTGGCACAGAAAGAAAAGCCGAGCATAAGCACCTCGCAGCAGGACCTCACAAGACCTCCTCTGCAGCAAACTCCAACAGTGTCCCACGCTATCAGCAACGTTATCTCTCATCAAGATGGTGGAAAAGCTCAGACACCTAAAATTCATACTGAGACCGCTGTGCCTGAGCAGCACAGGAAGGAAGAGGCCGAGAGCACAAATATCAGGCCCACGGAAAAGCAAGATGCTGGTAAATGCAACACCGGGGAGAGTCAAGAGGCAAAGAGTTCTGGGAAAGAGGTCAAAGTAGGATTCCTGCCACCCAGGATTTCCCATGATGCCTCTGATAATGCCTCAAGGGCTTTGCTGGAGAACATTGGTTTTGAGCTGGTCATGCAGTTTAATGAGAGCAAGCAGAGGGTGCAGAGGAAGTTTTCTGAAAACATAGCTATGGCTGTTGGCGAGTCTGATTCAAAGGAAGTGGATCCCCTGCAGGGAAAGCTGAAGTGTGTGGCTTGTCACAAGCTGTTCTCAAACACCCTGATACTGAAGAGCCATCAGGAGCATGTCCACCAGACTGTTTTTCCTATTGAATCACTTGAGAAGTTTGCCAAAGACTACAGGGATCAGTATGACAAGCAGTACCCCTTGAGGTCTCTCACTCCTGAGTCTTCCCCTACTCCTCCACCTCCTCCACCACCACCTCCCCCGAAGCCACCCACACCTCCCAGCTCCCAGCCAAGCCAGCAGCCTCCAACCCCAAGCTCTGCTCCCTCAACTCCAACTGTTGCTCCTCCAACAGTCTCTGCACCTTTGCCAAAAGCACCCACTCTCCCACCTCCACCTCCTCTCTCCTTGCCTGTGGACCTTCCACTTTTCCCTCCTCTTATGATGCAGCCCATACCCTTGAAAACACTTCCCCCTCCGGTTCCTGGCTCCATGCCTGCTATGGACGTTGGTCTCACCCATGACCTGGCTCAGCTCTATCAGCAACAGCTCAGTCCCGCCCTGTTGCAGCAGCAAGGCAAGCGTCCTAGAACGCGCATCACTGATGAGCAGCTAAGCGTGCTTCGCCAGTACTTTGACATCAACAACTCTCCAAATGAAGACCAGATCAAAGAGATGGCAGACAAGTCCGGCCTGCCTCAGAAAGTGATCAAGCACTGGTTCCGCAATACACTGTTTAAAGAACGTCAGCGCAACAAGGACTCTCCTTACAACTTCAACAACCCACCAACCACCACTCTGGAAGATGCTAAGGTAGACTCCAGGCCTCCAAGCCCTGAGCCTCAGAGGTATGAATGTTATGGGAGCAAGAGGTCCTCAAGGACTCGCTTCACTGACTACCAGCTGAGGGTCCTGCAGGATTTCTTTGATGCCAATGCCTACCCAAAAGATGATGAATTTGAGCAGCTCTCCAACCTGCTGGGCCTTCCTACTCGTGTCATTGTTGTGTGGTTCCAGAATGCTCGTCAAAAGGCTCGCAAGAACTACGAGAACCAAGGTGAGGGTGCCAAAGAGAGCAGCGAAAGACGAGAGATGTCCAACGACCGCTACATTCGGACTCCCAACCTTAGCTATCAGTGCAAGAAGTGCAGCCTGGTCTTTCAACGCATATTTGACCTCATCAAGCATCAGAAGAAGATGTGCTACAAGGATGAAGAAGATGATACCAGATATGACAGTCATGAGGATTCAAACGACTTCAGGAATGAATACTACAGCTCCTCTGCATCCTCAACCTCTCATACCCCAACCCTCTCCTGTTCAAGTTCAACCCTCACTGCTGAGTCTACCTCTACCCACAATGTGAAACCTGCTGATAGTAATGATGCTAGTGCTGCTAGCATCTCTGAAACCCCCAGAGAGAGGTCATCTCATACTGCAGAAGCACCTAACCTTTCCAAACCACACCAGAGCAGCTCTGCCACCTTGCACCAGAAAGAGCCACAGCTGGAGACTCACCATCACAAGCTGTTGGCAGAGGAAAAAGAGAAAGGACACGCAAGCAGTCCCAAACCCTCCTCTTCCATGAAACAGCAACAGCAGCAGCTCTCCCCCTCTGTTCCCCAGACGAGCCCAGCTTCTTCAGAGAGCACCCGTACCAGTCTCAACACTGTGTCAAGCCCCCAGACCTCACAGCAAACAAGACTGACCCAGCCTGTTACTCCCTTCCACTGTGGCCAGTGCAAACTCGGTTTCCCCTCCTTCGAGAGCTGGCAGGAGCACCAGCAGCTGCACCTCCTGGCCAATCAGAACCAGTTTGTCCATCCACAGTTCCTCGATCGACCGACAGACATGCCCTTCATGCTGTTCGATCCCAGCAACACACTTCTGGCCAGTCAGCTCCTCTCCAGCGCCTTTCCACAGATCCCCTCCAGCTCGATTTCCTCCTCACCCATGCCCAGTGCCACTATAAACTCCTTGAAGAGGAAGCTGGAGGAGAAGGCCAGCACCAGCCCCATGGAGAACGACTGGGAGAACAATGGTGACGAACAGCATCGCGACAAACGTATGAGGACAACCATTACTCCAGAGCAGCTTGAGGTTCTCTACCAGAAGTACTTGCTGGACTCCAATCCCACCCGAAAGATGCTAGACCAGATATCCAATGAGGTGGGCCTCAAAAAGAGGGTGGTCCAGGTGTGGTTCCAAAACACAAGAGCTCGAGAGAGGAAAGGCCAGTTTCGAGCACTGGGTCCAGCCCAGGCTCATCGTCGATGCCCATTCTGCAGAGCCCTCTTCAAAGCACAGACTGCCCTTGATGCCCACATTCGCTCTCGCCACTGGCATGAAGCCAAAAGCGTCGGCTATAGTTTCTCGATGTCCGGCATGCTTTCGGATCAAGTAGGAATGAAGATGGATGGGCCAGAAATGTCAGGCAATTTACAGCTCTCTAGCTCCTGGAGCAGTCAGTTAGCTGCCCTGTCTCCTGCTAACAAGAGCACCGATTCGTCCCATCATCACAGCTCCAGCCCGAGGTTCAAGATGGAAGGATCTGATGACTTTGATGGTCCATCAAGTTCCTCTCTCAGTCAGTCATATGATCTAAGCAAATTCGACAACGATGACTGTTCCTCAGTAAATACATCAATTACTGATGCTACCATGGGTGAGGAAGGTGGAGACACCTCTGAGTCCAAACACAGAGGTAGTGACATCCTCGCGCAAATGACTGACAGGGCCTTTTCCTGTGACAATGATGACCTGATGTCCTCAGACTTAGTGAGTCCTGCCATGAGTTTCAATGCAAAGGACTATGACAACGAGATGATGGTGGATTACAGTGAGAGTTCTAGCCTTGCAGACCCTTCTTCCCCCTGCCCTGGAACCTCTGGGAGCCAAAGTGGAGATAACATTGAGCGATCCGGTCCCAAGCGTTACCGTACCCAGCTCAGCAACCTTCAGGTGAAAGTGCTCAAGGCCTGCTTCACCGACTACAAGACTCCCACCATGCTGGAGTGTGAAGCCCTGGGCAATCACATCGGGCTGGCCAAGAGAGTAGTCCAGGTGTGGTTCCAGAATGCCCGTGCCAAGGAGAAGAAAGCGAAACTGAATTTGGCAAAGCAGTTTGGTGGTGAGCCATCCCAGAGTGAGGCACCAAAGACTGAATGCACCCTTTGCGCTGTCAAGTACAACAGCTGCCTCTCTGTTCGTGACCACGTATTTTCCCAGGCGCATGTAGCCAAGGTGAAAGAAGCAGTGGGTAGTCAAATGGACAAGGAGCGAGACTACTTTGATCCGAGTACGGTTCGCCAGCTGATGGCTCAGCAGGAGATGGACCATCTGAAGAAGTCCAACGAGGTCCTGGGTATGGCTCCACATCAAAGATTTGACCCTGCCACACTCCAGGCTCTAAACCTCTCATCCATGTACCCTGGTCTTCAAAACATGCCAGGAGTCTGCAGTGCCAGCAGCTTGAACTCGCCTCATATAGGTATGTCTCAT
Organism: Alosa alosa; assembly: GCF_017589495.1. NCBI lineage: Eukaryota > Metazoa > Chordata > Actinopteri > Clupeiformes > Clupeidae > Alosa > Alosa alosa. The sequence goes on from NC_063199.1 coordinate 3,467,506, forward strand.
TTTATATTAATCCAATTTGTATGATATGTTTAATACTGTGATCTAACTTGCAGTGTTGTATTTTTCTTTTCTGTCTTTCATCATTCTTTCAAGCAGCAGGTCCCAGCAGTCTGTCTCCCAGCGTGTCCTCCAGTGGATTACCCACCAAGCCAACCACCACCTCTTCCTCTTCATCGACTCCATCCAACTCCAAAGTCAGCATGGCCACCTCTGCCTCTACTGCAAAGACCAAACAGCCAGAACTACAGCCTGAGCGCCCCAAAGAGAACGGCACTGAAAAGAGTGAGAAAGAGAAGGTCAAGGAGAAGCCCTCCATACCCCCTGCCCCCTCCACCTCGTCCACCCCCCGAAAGTCCGACAAACAAGACCCCTCCGCCCCAACAACCTCCACTCCAAAACCTGGCATGGAGTTTGTGATGGATCCAGCGCAGCTTCAAGCCCTACAGGCAGCCAGGGGTGGTGCAGATCCAGCAGCCTTCCTGTCTAACCCTTTCCTGCCTTGCTTCATGCCTGGTTTTCCCTCATACTTCCCTCCTCAGATCCCAGGGGCTCTTCCTGGAGGTTACCTGCAGCCCATATATGGCATGGAGGGCCTGTTTCCTTATGGTCCAGCTGCCCTGTCCCAAGCCCTGATGGGCTTGTCCCAAGGTTCCATTCTCCAGCAATACCAGCAATACCAACAGAGCCTCCAGGGGGCACTACAGCAGAAGCACCTGCAGCTCCAGCAGCAGCAGACACAGAAACCAAAAGCCCACTCCCAGGCCAAAGCTGACTCCAAACAGCCTTCCCAAGACACAGTGAAAGCTAGGGAGCGCAAAGATCCTTCCTGTGGCAAAGCATCCCCCTCCACTTCATCTGATCAGTTGTCATCCCCATTGGGTAACAAACCTTCTAAAGTCAGAAACATGGATGAGCATCTTCTCCTGCGGGAGGGTGTCGTCCCCAAAGTCAAAGGTGGAGAGCAGGGGAAAGGTGGTCGGTTGTATGACTGCTTGGCTTGCGACGTCACGCTCAACGCAGACGATGGTGAAGCCCTCTGCCGCCACTTGGAGTCCCCACAGCACAAGCGCAGCGCGGCGGAGCGACTTAACGCCAAAGAGCACGCCACTCACGTGTTACCTCACACCGCAACCTGCGCTCCTGACTCCGCCATGGCATCTACCTCACAGCCTGCCCCTCTGTCCACGCTGACTCCTCCATCCTCCTCCTCCTCTTCCTCCTCCCACCCCTCCACCATAGACGGACTATGTTCCCCGCCCAACCTTTCGACAGCTTTATCGGGGTCGCCAGACACCACTCGTACCCTGGCCTCCTTCTGCAACCAAACTCCCTCCTCGCCTTCAACGGTTACCTCAAGCTTGGCGAGACCCTCTAGCGCTCGCTCCTCGATGCCAACAGACCCCAATGGTGGGACGCCCCGTGCCCCTGCCATGGAGAAGCCCCTGGAGAGACAGAGTCCCACCCTGCCAGAGGAGGACCCACTGGGGGGAAACTCCCGGCAGGACGGCAGTGGCAACGCCAATGGCAATGGCAGCGACTTCACTTGTGTTGGAACAGACTCGCTGGGAATGTGACAGAGAGACAAGAAAAGGACAAAAAAGAAGACAAAAAAGAACTACTGCAAAGAAGTAAAAGCTTTTTGAGTGTGGATGTTTGAGGAACACAAAGAGATGAACGAGTTCACTTAACAGTAAGAGAAAAAAAATGTTTAAACTGACTGATATCTGAAGAAAACTAACTGCAATTCCAATGCTCGTAACCAAAAAATAATATGCGTCAGTCGAATGTTTTTCTTTGCCATTTAACATGCTGATTATCATCCATCTACCGTAAACAGTATGAACACTACAAAGACTTATGCAGTTACGTTTTTAAAGTGAAATTGGAGTGTTGTATAAAAAACCTGCTCTCCCTGAGCGGATCCCCACCAAACGAACAATTGATTCAAAGTGTGTTCTTAATTTTTGAGTAGCGTACATGTAATAGCACATTAACTTAATGCCATAATTCAGAACGAGAGAACTTATCCATACACACACATTCACAGACACAACACACACACACACACACACACACACACACACACACACACACACATACACACATACAGACTCATGGCGAAGCAGTCTCCCTCCAAGTGTTTGAAAACTGTACCAATGGCTTGCTAAAATAATGATGTATTGTAATGGTGTCTCCTCTCAGGTCAACGGCTGGTAACTTGGTTCTCGTATGGAACTCATTGTATAAATTCTGTTCTTGAAAATACAAAGAGAAAATGTTTTAAGCCTAAAATGTAAGTGTTAAAAAGAAGGGAAATATTAAGTCCTATTTTTTTCTTAAAGTTGGAAAAGCATTACTAGTCTTATAAATGTACGCATTTTGGTTTTATTTTGACCTAGGACTTAAACTTTACCCTAAAAACAAAGAGAAATGCAGACTTGAATGGTTGATTTTTTTTTTTTTTTTTTTTTTAAAGAAAGCCTCTGTGTTTTATGATAGCTACATGTATGAACATTTTTGGTGTTGCGTAGATTGTTGAATTTTAACTGTTTGGTAGGAAGGAAAACCCGTATATTTAGCTTTTGTATTGTCCAACTCCAAAAGGCACTTCAGTGGATGTCGTTTAGCTCACTCTGAGGAGGGGGAGGAGTGTCTACTTTAAAAACCTCATTCTGCAGCCCCCTATTCTTTTCTGCCCCTCACCTCGTCTTGCCAGCCGCTACTCGACTCGACTCGACTCTGATTTGTGTAGCACTTTTCCAGCCAGCTCAGAGCTTTTTAGAAAGCCACAGCCAGAACTACCTACTCCCTAACGGTGTAGCGGAGAGGGTGCGCCTCCACTTAGTCATCACGAGGCGGGGGAGAACAGGGGACATTCCCACGATTATTTTACAATTATGCACTTAGTTGAAGCCTTGCTCTGTCACCTTTTGGCAGCTCAGAGCGTCACTCTTTGCCACATTAGAGCTCAACGCATCGACATTTAATTTTCACCGGGTTTTTTTTAAGGGGATGAGGCGAAGTCACACTCCGCATGATGGGACCGCAGAAAAAGGGCATGATGGGATTCGGAGTCCCCACAAGACTGGCCCATCAGTTAGCTGGGTGGATAAGGAGAGGTGGATAGAGAAGAGAGAGAGAGGAGGAGAAACGTTTCCTCTACAGCTCTTTGGTCCACTGCCTCATCACCCATCTAATGTTAATTGATTGTTTTTATTTTTTTATTTGTCGTTGTTGTTGACCCTTAAAGAAATAGTTACATCTCTTCCTGTGTTACAGATCAGTAGCTCATTTCCAATTAATTTCTACAGTTATCATTTCAATAATAATAATAATAATAATGATAATAATAATAATAACAACAACAGTATTGCTTTAAAGGAAGATCCAAAGACGAAATACTTTAACCAATGGTGCAAACAAATAAAACACTTCTTTATACTTGATATGTTATTGCTTTTAACAAAATAGAAAACATGATTTTAGATGACTCAGTCTGCGCTAGTTCACTGTTTGTGCTTATTTATAAGGAAAAGCAGTGTCTTCATTTGCGAAATAACATGAAAACCAAAAACCAAAAGAGCCCTAGTGCTTGTGGTATGGGGTAGCACCAGTGTAGAGCCATTGCAGTTTGTAAGATAGATTAAAAAAAAAACCTCTTTGTTAACTTTGCTGTGACCAACAGTTATTTTCTTGGTCGGTCAGTCTGTCTTTCTGTCTGTCTCTTTCTTTAATTTGGTTGGTTTCCAGGTCTGATCTTTGAAGACATACGACTTGCTGCTAATGTAGTTTTGTATTGATACTAAGATGCATGCTGAAATTTGCTTTTTCTCTAAGCTTTAATGACAACAAACAGTAAGCTTAATGCCATTTCCAAAACAGTGATCATACCTGCTTTCCTCCCCCATCGTTGCTATCTTTAAAGAAAAAAAAAAGAGCATAAAAGACTGTGAATAGACATGTACCTTCCAAATAATAATAACTATTATTTTTGGGGTTTGTTTGTTTTTCTTTGAAACTAGCCAATGTTGAATACCAATGATAAATATTGTTTATACAGAAGACTGCATTCCAAATACCACACTAATACAGTTTTCATAGATGTATTGTATTTTTATTTGATGACTCGTCTGTTTGTTTGAAAATCAGTGTTAAATGTTTGATTCTGCTGTGAGGGGTGTTTGTGTGTGTGAGGGGAGGGGGGGTACACCCCAGGCCTATGTCGCGTTAACGACCTGGGCTACATTATGTGCAACTCCTGTCTGAAAATTCCTGGAAAAAAAGGTTGTTACTGTAACCATAGCGATAGCCAAATAATGTTGTAAATGCACACCTCTTTGTGACATGTGACTTTCTGTTTATTTTTTTTGTTTTGTTTTTTTGTTTGTTTGTTTGTTTTTGAGGTTTTTTGCCATCATACTGACCATAACACAAGAACCCACCCTAGTCAATAAAGTCTGTTTTGTTGCAGATGATGGGCTGTTGTCTTGTTTTTGTAGGCTCAGGGAAACCTGAGGTGTGAAGGGTTCTGTGTAGCCTTCATATGGCTCTGTCTGCGAGTGGGAGAAGCTTGCTGACGTTGGTTTATGTTTACGGAGGTGCGTTTTCTCTTCCATGTGTAGTGTCCCATCATACAAAGTGGAATCCATCCAAAAAGCTTATCTTGATAGTAAAACTTTCAAGTTCTATCTTTCCTTCACTTTTTTCTATTCTCACTTAAACCACACTCATGCCATGCCATGTCTTTCCTTTCATCCCCTTTCTCTATTCATCTGTTAATTCTCTTACCTGTCTTATCTCTCCTTCCTTTCCATATTATTTTATTCTTTTGTCTTGTTGTTTCCTAATCCACTTCTCTCTCTCTCTCTGTCTGTCTGTCTGTCTGTCTGTCTGTCTGTCTGTCTGTCTGTCTGTCTGTCTGTCTGTCTGTCTGTCTGTCTGTCTGTCTGTCTCTGTCTCTGTCTCTGTCTCTGGCTCACTTCCTGGGTGTTGTGATTGTTGCTGATGAGGGGAGGTTGAGATAGGCCTGTCACAGTCATTTTACCTGTGCTGCTTTGCCTTACAACATGGCTTTGGTTTCCTCCAGGCTTCCATTTGATCATCCTGTTCCTCTGATCGAGAATGAAGGAATGCGGGAACGAAGGGAGGGGGAGGGAAAAAGAAAAAGACAGATGGGCAGACTGAAATGAAAATGGGGAGAACAGGAAAGGGAGAGAAGGTGTGTGTGTGAATGAAAGCAGATATATTTACTTGTAAAGTAATTCGTTCTCACACACATGCTAACAGGTAAACACACACACACACTCACACACTTAATCAGTGCTGAATAAAAAGCAGGTGAAATGTGGAGGGCCACTGCTCATATATCAATCAGAGAGGAGACAGCAGAAGCGAGGACTGCCGAGGAAATGAATCATACACACTTTACAGCGTGTGTTTGTGTTGTGTATGTTTTTTGGGGGAATGTGGAGAATGTCAGGGCGATCGTGTTTCTGATTTATTTAGTGGCTGATTAGTAGGTGTATTACTGTATCATGAAGAGCGTGTGTGTGTGTGTGTGTTGGTGTGTATGAGCTTGTGGAAGACTGTTTATGATTTATTTAGTGGCGTGCTGATTACTCTGTATATTACAACTAGGTAAGGTGTGTGTGTGTGTGTGTCTGTTTATTTGCACCTGAGCATGATTTATTGATGAGTCCATTAATGAGTGAAAGTAATTACGGGGAATGTGTTATACCGTATCAAAGCTGACACACACACACACACACACACACACACTTACGTGTTGTCTCTCTGCGGGGGTATCATTGCTCCATGGAATGGTGAGACCAAGCGTGATATGTGAGCTCTCTGGTGAGCCTGTTTTATTTAACAGGAGCAAATTCACTGCTGGGCCGATATCACCCACAGGTATGTCCCCGATTCTTTTCCCTCTCCTGTCCATCTCTCTGTCTTTCATTCATTTTCTCTTTTTCTCTTTCCATCATTTTTCTTTTTGTGTATCCACTGTCCATCTCCTTCATTCCTTCTTCCCCCCCTCTCTATCTTTCTTTCACGCTCTCTCTCTCTCTCTCTCTCTCTCTCTCTCTCTCTCTCTCTCTCTCTCTCTCTCTCTCTCTCTCTCTCTCTCTCTCTCTCTCTCTCTCTCTCTGTCTGTCTCTCTCTCTCTCTCATTTCCTAGATGTCACATATGCTTGTGTCCACCACTAAGACAGGATGAACTTGCTGCCACTGCCCCCCACCCCCTCCTCATCAGCTGGTGTGTGTGTGCGTTGGGGGGTGTTGGTGTTGGTGTTGGTACTGGTACTGGTGTATGGAGTGACTCCCCCCGTTTAACATGCTAAATTATTCCGGCATGGCTGCATGGTATTAAGGGAATTGAGGGCTGACCCGGCCTGGGCTCATTAATTAAACCGGTGACATTTAGTGAGATGAGTTTCCTTTGAGGGTAGATGATATTATTAACATTACCCCTCTCCTGCGGATAGAGACTCGGCTTGATTATGGAAGGGATTTTTCCCCTCCTTTCTCACTCTTTCCTACACCTTATTATTTTAATGTGATCAGAGATACAATCTTCCTTAGCCAGCAGGTTTGGAGGGAGGAGAGGGACCAGGAGTGTGTGTGTGTGTGTGTGTGTGTGTGTGGAGGGGAGGGGGGATGAGGTGGACAAGGGGGCGACCCACAGGGCTGAGAGACACACACACACACGCTCACACACACACACACAAAGCTCCCCTGACCTTCAGGAGATGAAATGGGTTTTATTGTGCTGTAAACAGGGGAGAGGGAGAGAAGGAGGAGGAAGGCTGTGGTGCGTTTCATACATACGGAGCTTCCAGAAGATTCTCCCACTTCTCTACTCTCCTCACATCGCTGGCCCACGCGTCCTTTATTGCCTGCAAAGCACGATCCATTTTTTTCCTTTTTCTTTGACTTTTTTTTCCCCTAACTCTCTCACTTCCACAGTCACCTTCCAGGCCCAGATTCCCATTAGAGAAACCCCTCACCCAGGCCAGAATCCTGGAACAGGGAGGGGGAGAGGAAGGGGAGTGGAAGAAAAGGAGAGCGCAAGAGGGGAAGGAAGAAGCTGAGAGGCAGAGGGCCTGTTTTATTCTGGAAAGCAGAAGGTGCTGGATAAATGGCTGAATTCAGGAGGCAGAAGGCTGCAGAGGAGGAAAAAAAGAAAGAGGAGACTCCTTCTCATCTGTGCCCCCCCCTTCCAGCCCCCCCATCAGTATTAATATTCTGCAGTGCAGAAGAGAGGGCGAGGGGGGGTTCTGGGGGGTAATAGTATTCAGGAGGGATGGGAGGAGTGATGGAGGGTGTGTGTATGTGTGTGTGTGTGTGTGTGGTTTTATGGGGTGTGTGTGTGTGTGTGGGGGTGTTGGGTAATGATATTTGGTGGGCTAGAGAAGGTAATTTCAGCTGTGTGCCGCGCGTCTGCAGACAGGTCTGCCTGATAGATGGGCTGTGCTGATGTGTGATCTATGATGTATGCGCACAGGCCCACTCTCATCTTTATTCATGAGTTCCTCGGCGACGCTCCACTCCATTCTGCTCTTAAAGGGGCACGCACCCCGTTTTCACACAGCATCTCAGTGGCTTACGCTTACTGCAGACTCAGGGAAGCCTGCCTTTGTGTCTGTGTGTTTGTGTGTTTGTTTGTGTGCTTGTGTATGTTGCATTCCCATACGTTAATTAAAGAGTAAGGGTAAGTAAGATTAAACCCTTAATAAATGGATTAACAACAAAGTGTTAATATTTCTGAATATTTGTTTTTCTTTTGATTTACAAATACTCCCTGCTATCATCTGCAGTCTAATGTTATATATATATATATGAATGCTAATGTATTTGTATACTACATCTGTTGCATACCAGTTATGCACTTTATGTTAAATAGTGGTTTCCAGTATATGATCTATGCAGGTGTCCATCCTATGAAGTTCATAGTCTTTCAGAATTTAAATGGCAAAGAACCATTTTGTTTTTACTTTGTGTGTGTGTCAGTATGAAATATGCACATCCACATATGTCTGTCTGTGTTTTTCCTGTTGGAACAGTACCACAGTGCTGAATTGCTCCAGCAGTCTGTGCTCTTCTTTTGTGACTGCAGTGAATAATATGCAGTGGAGCACTTCACCAATGACCTTCCAGTTTCCTCTGCACGCACACACACAATCTCACTCACAAAAACACACTGCTGCAAATCCATGCTGTGAACAGAGGATGGACTGTGTGTGAGAGTAGGTTCAGCATTTGTTTGTGTACATTTGTGTACTCAGTCACACACACACAAACAAACTGAAATACAAGCAGCCTAACAGACACACACCTCTAATCAACTCTCTTTTCCTCCGATATGCCTCTGTCCCTCTCTGTGGCTTCCCCTAATACCACGTGCCATTTCTGTCTCCAACGCTCCATCACCACCCCTCCCTCCTTTCACCTCTCTGCTCCTCACATTCCTCTCTGTTCATCTCAACCTCCATTTCTCTCCTTTTTTTCATTTTCCCTCCCTCACTCCCTTCTTCCCTCCATCTCAGTCATCACCATGTCTCTCTTTCTCTCTCTCCCCTCTTTGCCTCACTCTTTTTTTTGCCTCCATCATATCAGTCTTCCCTCTATCTCACCTCTCATCTTATACCCCAGCTCCTCTTTTTCTCACCCTCCTCTCTCTCTCTCTATATATATATTTTCCCCACATTCTCCCTCTCTCTCTCTTTCCTCTTCGGTTTCTCTCTTTCTCCTCCTCTCTTTCTCCCTCCCTCTCTGTCCCTCTCTCTCTCTCGGTGTGGGAGGCCATCTCTCCCATGTGGTGTGCTGGGGGACTGAGAGCGACCCACTCCTTGCAGCCATCGCTCTCTCCAGAACGACTTTTTAATGGCCGAACGCCTACCTCATCTATCAGCGCAGAGCCCATCGCCTCTCTCTCTCCCTCTCTCTCCTCTCCTGCATACGCATACATACACTCTCCTCACACGCAAATGCCACTCCAACAGCTGTCTTTTTTTATAACGGCCGACCACAGGACGCCACTCAGCAATATGCCAGCTCCACCTGCACGCCTGGGCATCATGAGAGCCAAGTTCGCATTAAGGGACTACACGTCGTGCCGCGTCATGTCACAGCAGGCGAACATCTCTTTACTCATTCACACACACACACACACACGGCTGCCTGGGGGTTTTACATGATTTAACATGGAGCAGGCTGGCGCTGCAGCGCGTTTTTCACAGCTTCTCTCATTTGTTTATAAAACACAAAATCTCCACCGGAGCTGCCGTCACAATATATAGAAAATAGTTATTTTTTCTTATATGCACCTGGTAGAGCCAGTGCTAGCCTGAATTATTAGCCACAGTGGATAAAACTACATGTGAAACAATTAAACATATCTGTCAAAATCTTTAGATGAAATCCACTCTCATACCATTCTTATACATGTGTGTATGACATGTTTGTTTGTAGTATTTGTTCATTAATAATAGCTCTTGGCTCTATTAGTACTGTAGCAATCTGAAGCCCAGCCACAGTGTAGTGCTTTGTGTTTACAAACGGAATGATAAACATCTCCAGGGAAATCTCCTGTCTTCTTCACATTTTTCTCACTGTCCCTTTTCACCTTTTCTTCTTTTCCTCTCCTCCTCTCTGCTGTCTTCTCCTCTCCTCTCTCCTCCCTCTCTGCTGTCCTCTCCTCTCTCTCTTCTCCTCTCCTCCCTCTCCTCCTCTCTGCTGTAACATGTGTAATGAGATGCTAATGACGACCAGCAGGAGCGTGAAAGAGCCACGCGTCGCCTTGGCGAATATTTTACACAGATATGATAAATTATGCTAAATCTTTGACCCCCTGCCCTTTCAAAAAGAGACACAGGGTGGCAAAGAGTGAGGGGTAAGTGTGTGTGTGTGTGTGTGTGTGTGTGTGTGTGTGTGCGTGCATGCACGCCAGCCAGACGTTAAAAGGCGAGTGGGTTGAGGGAGGCAGTGAATGTAATGCTTTCAAAACTCATTTGCATGAAAAAAGACTTAAATGTAATGGCTTCGCTTAGCTTATCTGTCTCGATGATTCTTGCCAGCGCATCAGACAAAAACACATGCTTCATTTAAATGTGGCTTCCTACCAGGTGGTTTCAACCACTCGTACTCATTTAAGTCCCTATTTTATCTACCCTTCCCTTTATATATTTACGTTTACATACCATGACGCTTGTAACTTCCATGTTGAAATATGAAATCAAAGACTATCTTTAGTCAGTCTTTAGAGAGTATTCCTTTTGTATTCCTTTTTATTCTCTGTCTGTTGACCTTGAGTTTCCTGGACAAATCACTCTGAACACAGAAGAGAGAGAGAGAGAGAGAAACGCCACGCCACAAGAATCTTCTCTGTAAATGAAGAAGCAATGGCTTCCATTTTGTCCATTTAGCTGTAATAGACTGTGCAGTGGGCAGAGTAAAGGACGGAGGGACAGGAAATTGGCAGCTCTAAAGACAAACTCAGCGGAGGTGCTGTACACAGCACTGGGGGAATTGAAGGGAAATTAGCTGGGTCAACCGTTTACAGTTTCACAGAGTCTACTACCTACTGCACCAGAGAGAGAGAGAGAGAGAGAAATGAAGGACTTTCGCTGAGTTACAGACAGTCAAGCATCTCCAGTTTTGGGAAGAACACAGGAGGACTGTAGTGAAGCTGTGTGTGTTAGTGAACCATCTGCAGATTTGGAGAGAGGAAGATGTTGGGTTAGAGATCAGCGATGTAAGGAGACAGCTAGAAAACTAAGACCGGAAGCTTTGATAGTCAGCATCAGCCCTCTACTTTTACAGCAAGAAGAGGAAGACTCAGCCCTCAGACTCAGAAGAGTCAGCCCTCTACAGATTTGTGGAGAGAAAGTTGAACGTGAAGTTGGGTTAGATAGTCACCTGCGTTCAGTTTCAAAGGATGTAGACAGTCCTATGAGAATCAGGTGTGCACACCTGGCTGATGATTCACAATGTTCCAAAGCCACTTGGGGGATGGTTGGGTTACTGATGTCACTTGACAAAAGGAGTCCAGCAAGGCAGCAGGACCAAATAAAGGGCTCAGCTCTGAACAGGAAGGTAGCCATAAACGAAAGCAGTATGCTAATAATGAAGGACCCCCACACACACACACACTCTCTCTCTCTCTCTCTCCACACACACACACACACACACACACACACACACACACTCTGTCATGGGCTCATTATGAATGATGGATTGCCCAATTTTAAAATTCTGCTGAGGGTTCTAATTTAAGGCTGAGATTTTTAACGAGATTAGCCATCTCACTTTCAGCTCCTCTAATCGATGCAGACAGTTCTATTATATTAGGTGGGCCGCTCTGGCCCGTTTTGATTAGACTTCCCCATCGCGCTATAATATGGTAAGTGCATTGTGCTTGCGGTGGTGGAAGGTCATGTATAAATTGTTAATTTAAAAATTACTTTTCATAAAAGTATAATATTGTTTCGCCTCATATTCATGTTTCTTAACTACCAACCAACCCCCACCCCTGCAGTCATACACACACACACACACACTTGGGCAGTTGGGGGTTTAATAGTTTTCATATACACAAACAAAACAGAACAGAGAAATCACTTTATATTTGGTTCAACAGTGTCTCTGTTTGTATGTGTGCTAAGAAACCATTAAACCAAAACTGCCCAAGACTTGAGCAGGATGAGTTGGTAGGAATACACACTTTTTTGTCTGAAGTACTTTTGTCCTCTTCTCTGAAAGGAACATTCCCCTCTCTCTCTCTCTCTTTCTCTCTCTCTCTCTCTCTCTCTCTCTCTCTCTCTCTCTCTCTCTCTCTCTCTCTCTCTCTCTCTCTCTGCCCCCCCGTCTCTGTCTTCCTCCCCATCCCTGTACAGTGTGTGTGTAACAAGCCTCTGTCAGAATGCAAAATGAGTGTGTGTGTGTGTAACATGCCTATGTCAGGTTGAGTGTGTGTGTGTGTGTGTTTGTATTACACACCTCTGTCAGGTTGTGTGTGTGTGTGTGTACACACCTCTGTCAGGTTTGAGTGTGTGTGGGCGGGGGCTGGCAGGCATAGGATCAGCTGAGAGATGGCAGGATTCCAAACACTTCCTCATCCTTACACTCATCTCTCTGTCTCTCTCTCTCTGTCTCTCTCTCTCACACATGCACACATACGTACATACTCATCCAATTCTTCACTGCATTCGAGGTGGGAGATGACTGACCTCTTTCTCTCTCTCTCTCACTCTCTATACACTCACACACACTCATACATTCATCCAAGATCTCATGACTGACCCAGGTCTCCCTCTGCTTCTTTCTCATACCCTCCTTCACGTCCTCACTGCTGAAAAGGTCGAAAGCTTTGACCATGACATATCCAGGCCTCTCTCACTTCCTCTCTTTCACTACCTCTCACCATTCACTTTCTCCCAAACAGCAACCTCTCACCCCTTCTCTCTCTCTCTTTCTCTCTCTGTCTCTCTCTCTCTCTCTTTCTCCATCTCTCTCTCTTTCTCCCTCTCTCTCTCTCTCTCTCTCTCTCTCTCTCTCTCTCTCTCTGCCCCCCCCGTCTCTGTCTTCCTCCCCATCCCTGTACAGTGTGTGTGTAACAAGCCTCTGTCAGAATGCAAAATGAGTGTGTGTGTGTGTAACATGCCTATGTCAGGTTGAGTGTGTGTGTGTGTGTGTTTGTATTACACACCTCTGTCAGGTTGTGTGTGTGTGTGTGTGTATTACACACCTCTGTCAGGTTGAGTGTGTGTGGGCGGGGGCTGGCAGGCATAGGATCAGCTGAGAGATGGCAGGATTCCAAACACTTCCTCATCCTTACACTCATCTCTCTGTCTCTCTCTCTCTGTCTCTCTCTCTCACACATGCACACATACGTACATACTCATCCAATTCTTCACTGCTCGAGAGGTGGAGAGATGACTGACCTCTTTCTCTCTCTCTCTCACTCTCTCTCACACTCACACACACTCATACATTCATCCAAGATCTCATGACTGACCCAGGTCTCCCTCTGCTTCTTTCTCATACACTCCTTCACGTCCTCACTGCTGAAAAGGTCGAAAGCTTTGACCATGACATATCCAGGCCTCTCTCACTTCCTCTCTTTCACTACCTCTCATATTCACTTTCTCCCAAACAGCAACACTACTCACCCCTTCTCTCTCTCTCTTTCTCTCTCTGTCTCTCTCTCTCTCTCTCTCTTTCTCCATCTCTCTTTCACACTCCCTCTCTCAGACAGCCACTACTTTATCTACACAGTTTTGGCCTCCCAACTTCCTTAACTTAGCCTCTGTCTTTATATAGCCCCATCTCTCCATCTTTCTATGTAACAGCAGCTATCTACGTATACTACCAATCCCTTAACCCTCTATTTCTTAAGGGAAATCTCTATTTCTTTTTCTGTCTCTCTCTCCCTCTCTCTCTCTCTCTTTCTCTATAAAAGGAGAGAGAAAAGAGTGATATCAGGATAATCAGAGTCCAAGTGCTACCCAGGACTCTTGGGGGTTCGGAGCAAAGAGAGGGCTCAGGACGATCTCTGCTTTGGTCTTTGTGAGGCCGCGCTTGCAGTGGGGTTCGGCGTTTTGTTTCCCTTTGTTTGCGTTAAATCTCGCCCCCCATGATTAATGATTTTAATGATTTTAGGGGATTTTGTGTGTCTGGGGGGTTTGGAACGCCACTATTGTTTATCCACAAAAGAGCCGTGGGTTCCCCCGCAAGGGCAGATGGCACATTCTAGAATGCAGAGACAATGGGCTAGAACCTGCTCAGCAGCCCGCCCAAATCAGGAGCTGCATACTAATTCTCTCATATATCACCGCTGCACACACACACACACACACACACACACAATGCAGAGCCGGGGGCCAGCACTCACGCAAACACTCTGTGAGTGTGCACACTGCACTGTGCCGAGCAGAGGGAGGAGGCAAAAACAATGCATAGAAATCACTGGAGGCTAACAAACACATACATTTCATTAAACACAGTCTATACAAAGCAGTTGTGTGGTGCTAAATGAACAGGCATTGGCACAGTGGGTGACTGTGTAGTGTATGTGTGCTCCAAGCATGCAACAAGTGAGAGAGAGAGAGAGAGAGAGAGAGAGAGAGTGAGAGAGAAGCGTGGCACAAGCATGAAGGAGACGGATGGAGTGTTTATTTGCATGTTCTCATTCTGGGCTGATGCATTGCCATGTTGGCGCGGAATCACCATATCAATCGCTATTTCATAACCACCTGCTTGTCTGTGTTTATCCATTTATTTTTTATTTCCCCCTCTTTCTCCCCTCTCCTCTTACTTTCTCTTCTCTCCTCCCCTCGTCCTTCCTTTCGCTGTCTTTACCCTCTCTCTCTTTCTCTCCCTCTCTCTCTCTCCTCTCTCTCTCTCTCTCTGTTTCACTCCCTCTTCTGTCAAGCGCAAATGGTCCTGGGCACTTTAATGAGATGCAAATGAAATATGCATATAGCAATCCTGCCGGCTGATGATTAAGCATACAGGATATTAGCTGCCGTCCTGCCCCCAGCTACGCCCCCCACACCTGCCCTCCCCTCTCCCCTCTCTCTACATCTCTCGTTCTTCAGTCCAGTGCAACCTCCTTGCACATCTCCATCTCCTGACTGGCGTTGTCTTTAACCATCTATAATAACGGGCAGATCCGCTAATGAACAGCGATAAATCCCACAGTGGTGGTGTCCAGCTCTTCTGCTCACTCTGCTCATATCCTCCTTATATTCCTCATGTGTGTACATCCAGAGTAGAGGGTGTGAAGGTGTGCAGACAGAGGGGGTGTGAGGTCTGTTCCACAGGGGAAGATGAGGTGAGGTGGTGGGGGCGTAGTGAGGGGTAGCGAGGACTGTTGGAAAAGAGAAAGAGAATGGAGAGAAGAGAGAGACCAGTAATATGGAATTCCTGAACTGTCTCCAGTCGTTGCCTATAGCTTGAGCAGAATCTTCATGAATGGTTTTGAGTGGAAGAATCCTGTCATCCTGCCACCATCATCTCTCTCCCTCTGTGTCCTCCATCTTGCCCCCCCCCTCCCGTTGCCTTACCCCTCTGGCTGGTGGCCATTTTCTTTTTTGTAATCCATTTGCATAATGAAGACGGGGTGAAATTAAGATCCCTGGAGGAGGCGGGCTCTCCAGATCTCGTTAACACACCGTCATTAGCATATCCGCACATATTCTCCTTCAAATCAATCCGCCATCACACACACACACGCACACACACAGGTTCAATCCTCAGCGACAAATTAAATCGCTAATTTCTCCCGGCTTCTCATCTCAGAAGGTCGTTCGCATTTTTAAGTAGCGTAATTCAGACGGCCTAACTCCTCTCACCTCCCAAAAATAACTAAGGGCGGGGAAAAAGCCTCCTCGAGGATCGGGCACAAAACAGTGTTTGTTTAAGGCGAAAGAGAGAGCCCAGCTTGCACAGTCCAGCCAGTGGTGTTGTGGTGTGGGCTAGCCAGCCTGGCGTGGTCCGTGAGCGAGGCTGCCGCTGCCGTCTCCGCCTATGCTGCCGCTGCCAGGGCGATGCTGAGGGATGCCAACGCAGCTGAGGGGGGGACCACCGGTCCGCAGATCCCTCCCTCCCTCCCTCCCTGCATTATTTATGCGGAGCAGTGGAGCAGTCGTACGGGCGCACGATGCCATGTCAAACACAGCCGGGCTCCAGCGGGGTAAACGGCTGGGGTAGGGGGGTGGGGGGTGGGGAGTATGGCTGGGCTGAAGGGGCAGTATTGCCCCCTGATGCTCCTCCAGAGGTGCCAACTGAGTAATCCGCTGTGGTCCGGTCCGGTCCAGTTGGGTTGAGTCCTGCCGATGCCCGCTGGGTGCTGCGTCTGTAGCGGGGCCGGCGAGAGGCGGGTACGAGGGTGGCGATGGAGGGGGGCGAGGCGGTGTGATGCCATCCCCCAACCCCCACGCCTCCCCGATGATGCCAGCGCTAATCCTCTGAGTGATAACGACCTCAGCTGTGTAATCCTATCTAGCGCAGAGAGTGTGTGTGTGTGTGTGTGTGTGTGTGTGGGGGTAAAACAAAAGGAATGTGTTGTATGTGCGCATCCAAGTGTGTGTTGGAACAGCTGATGCCCATTGTCGCTATGTCCGATAGTGAGTTTTCGCGATTGCCATCTCTTATAGATCAAAATGATCCATTTCACCATCTGTTGTGGATAACGAATTAGTGAATCTTTCCATATGCTTGTGCTTGTTTGCATATGTGTGTATGTGAGTGTGCGTATCTTAACGTGTGTGTGTGCATGTATAATGTCTATGGCTAATACTGTATAATGTGTGTGCCATACCATGCGCATGTTTGCGTGTAGCTCTATTCGAGATCCACAGTTGTAAATATAATATCCTCCAGTGGCGACCCTGTGAATGTGAAAGGAAAATAAGTCAATCCCAGAGCACTGCGGAGTCGTCCTCAACTTCCTCTCTTCTGCTGAGTCACCGACAATCCCTCCTCCTCTTCCTCTTCCCTCGCCTCGTTCTCTCTCCGCCTTGTTCTCCCTGCCCCCCTCGTCCACTCATGCCATCACTCCCATCTCAAACTGGCATAGGATGCTGGTCTGTATGCCATGGCGATGCCCAGTGGTGTTGGCATCTCTGTGGAGCTCCGCTGCACTGGTGCTGCCGCTCTGCTGGGTCCGCAATGCGTTCTGCTGGAGGTTGGCATAGTAGGTGCTGCTCGCTTGGCACTGTGGGGGAAGTCTCTGCCAGTGCAGCGGGCGCGTGCCCGTACCCGTGTCCGGTCACTCTTCCCCCTCGGCTGCCAAGCTGGCATCGTGCCGCTTTTGTTTGCGCGCATGTTATCCCCATCGCTGTCGCCCTCCATCTTAGCCAGCTGTCACGCTAATTAACGCTAATTAGCCCAACACATGGGCTTTGTCTTGGCTTAAATGGTGGCAGGCAGGCAGACAGCAGGCTGTTTGCTTTGGCTGCTGCTGCTTTTGTTTGAGCGCTTTCTGTGGATTTGTTCGATTCCTGAGTTCTTTTGTCTGCGTGAGCATAGGCGCGGGCACGGGAGTGCCGCAGTGCCCAGACTGGCAGCGCCCCAGACCCACCACGTCGCCATAGATGCTGGGCACGATGCCACCTTGGGAACTTGGGCAACTCCATCCAAGAAGGTCCTATAGATGATTACATCCCCATTACATCCTCTCAGGGCATCTATCTCTGTTAGAAGAGAAATACCCGTTTGGGCACCAAGATGGCACCATGATCATTCGCTCATTGTGTAGGTGCCAGAGGGGTTGGTGTTGCCTCAGAGTGACTCGGCAGATGTTCCTCAGAAGAAACCAAGCGAGAGAAAAAGATTTTTAAAAAACTGTCATTAAAAAAAACAACCCTCTACCCGTTTATTTCATCCATTTTTAAGTGTGGTGTAAACGTAATTTCTTCTTGCCCTGAAATTTTCCGATGACCATAATCCTCATTAGACCCCACAGATGACACCACCATTTCCTGTGCCCGTCTCCCACATGAAAGTCTTCCTCCCAAATTGGAAGAAATGGTGGAAAATGGCTTTGCCTCCGGGATATTGGAGTGTCACACATAAAAGCCTGTTGCCATGCCCCTTCCTCTCGTTGTCCACCCTCCTCAGGTTACTTCCTGTCTCTCGGTAGGCATGGGGCGGTTGGCACAGGGCTCCGTTATCCTCCCGTGCCGCTCCATATTTCTGGCCTCTTGTTTTCTTCGTTTAGACGCCCCCCTCCTCCCTCATCTCGTTTCAGGGTGCCCCGGTTCCGCGTTGTTTTTTGGGGGGCCCCGGGCCTGTGGGAACCCAAGCGGGTGCTTCGTTCTTCTTGTCCCTCTCTGCCACTGTGTCTTTCTTCTCCTCTCTTCCTCCTCAGGCAGACGTTGGCATGCCAGCGTGCCTCCCTGGCGCTGCCAGTGAGTGGATGGCACCGTGCCAACCTCTCCCATCCACTGTCCTCATTCGCTGCGCCGCCTCGCGCCCCTCCCCCGTCACTCGCTCGTGCTCTCTTTCTCTCCGTTTTTCTCACACTCCCTCCCTCCCTCCCTCTCTCTCTCTTTCTCTTTCTCTGTCTTTCCCACCCAGTCATGCCCGCCCTCTCTCTATCGTAACTGTGCCACGTGTGTGTGTGTGTTTCTTTGCCAAGTGCTTTGTGTTTTTGTCAGCGCTGATGAAAACATCACCGCGTGTCTTATAGAGTCATCTGCGGGAGCCTGAAGTTTGTTTGTTGTGTTGGGAGACAAAACCCCCCAGGGCAAAGATCCCCCCACCCACCCACCCACCCTGCTCCATCACAAGCTGTGCGTGTGTTTGTGTGTGTGTCTGCTAATTAGTCCTCTGACAGTTCCTAAAAGCTGCACACACACTTTACCACACGCCTAACACACGCGCACACACACCCCCGCCCAGTACAACCCACTCTACAGAAACATCAAACTACTTCCTCACCACAGATGAGAGGAACTCGAAGCTATTGTATCTGATGTGTCTGATTCATCTCTTGACGTTTTTCTAAGTCGTGGCATCAGTCAAGCTTTATCGGCAACCCTGGAGAGAGTCCTTGAGTTTGTGAGACTCTCAGAGTTGTTGCTCACTGTTGCTGAGGGGAAGAAAGTGGATTCTCTCTCTCTCTCTCTTTCTCTTTCTCTCTCTCTCTGTATCTGTGAACACACACACACATACACATGCATAGACACACACTGAGGAGTTAAGACGCCCCAGCTTTGGCTGTGCTGTGCGGAGCTGTGTTTGGTGGGCCCCTCCATCACTTGATCTTCTCCCTCTCTCTTCTGTTCTGTGCTTTTGCTCATTACCAGACAAAAGGAGCGGCGCGGCGCCGTAGCAACAGGACACAGGCGTTATGCTAACGACCTGCATTTGCATACCATCTCATGGTGCTTACATGTAAATTAGCTGTGTAATTTATTAGCCAACAGTCTCTCTCATTCCTCGTTACAGCGGCTGTTTCAGGCCATCACTCCTCACAGACCTCCTCTTCTCTTTCTCTTTTATCTAGTCTGGCAAAAAAATGAAAGACATTAGCTTTTGTTATGTAGCATTTGCACTTTAATGTATTTTTTATACAATGCTAAGGTTAGCTCCTGAACTAAAATGCATTCTCATAGCGAGTTAAGGTGAGCTCCTGAACGAAGATGCATTCCTATAGAGATGTAATGTTAACTTCTGCACTAAGAGTCATTCCTGTAGTGTAATATTAGCTCCTGCACAAACAGTCATTCCTAGTGTGCTAAGATAAGCTCCTGCTTCTAAAGGTTAAGGTTAAAGTTAAGGTTAACTCCTGCTCTCCAGTGCATTCCAGTAGCATGCTGTGGTTAGCTCTTTTGCTTAGAGTCAGACTGTGATTAGTGAAGACTTAAAGCGATGGTTTGGAGTAATTTCACCCTAGGGTCCTTTGCACCATGACCACGAGCCAAACACCCTCCCAGAACGTGTTTTCCCTTGGTCCAACCCTGGTCGAGTAGCGCTGTCAGAAATGAATGAGTTTCTCCAGGTGTAATGGAACCAACTTTTATCTCGTAAATTACCCCACTAATAATGCCCTGAATGGTACGAAACTTCTACAGTAGTACAACTATGCTATTTACTCATAAAACGAGGCATTGGAAAGTTTGTAAGTACACCAGGAGTTTATTTAAATAATACTTGCCTGATGGATGCTACTATCTGCTACTATACCGCTGCGTCGACGTTACTTCCGTGATTTGGGAAAAGCCCGTGAAAGTCCTGGCAGGAAGCGATTACATCAACGTTTTTTGGTATATTTTGGAATATTTTTTTTCCGAAGTGTTTACAACTTAGTGTTAACTAATAATTGTTGCAAACTGGTACTACGAACAAAATATTAGTGCATTCCTGGATCTACATCCCTATGCATGCTTCCTGCCGGGACTTTTACGGGCTTTTCCCAAATCACGGAAGTAACGTCGACGCAGCGGTATAGTAGCACAAACTTTCCAATGCCTCGTTTTATGAGTAAATAGCATAGTTGTACTACTGTAGAAGTTTCGTACCATTCAGGGCGTTATTAGTGGGGTAATTTACGAGATAAAAGTTGGTACCATTACACCTGGAGAAACTCATTCGTTTCTGACAGCGCTACTCGACCAGGGTTGGACCAAGGGAAAACACGTTCTGGGAGGGTGTTTGGCTCGTGGTCATGGTGCAAAGGACCCTAGGGTGAAATTACTCCGAACCATCACTTTAACTGTGCCTTCAATTGAGCTTCCTCTCTGTTATCCTTGACAACGGCTGTGATCACATCACACATCTAAATATTGCTCTAACGCGTAAATGAAGGCCAATAACAACAGACAGGGCATTTGTTTCAGTTTAAACTAATTAAACTGACCTGCTATTACAACAATGACAAAGTAAAAAGGAAGTATTGATATATTAAAGTTTATATATACATACTTCTAAGTGGCCTTTCTTTCACTTAGATTTATCTAGGTTTAATACCTCTCTTGTGCATAACATGTAAAGTTCAAAACAATAGCTTATAAAACAGACTATGAGTCTGAATAATATCAGTCCATGTTATAAATACTGCAAATTGTGTAGAGTTGATCTGAAAGAACACCATCCGTGTCACCTGCTACATCATCACTGAATCACACACAGGAAAAACTCTGAGTGACCATTCGTTTGGATTTCATCCGGACAGTCCGGCTTTTGATCCCTCAGTCTGGTCACCCTAAAAATACTATTAATCTACATTATCTATGAGAAAGTGCAAACATAGATTATCCAAATGCCATAATCATCATATCCCACTGGAATGTCATTGCAAGGCTGAAGCTACATACTATATTTTATATAGACATTTTCTTATATTTTCATAAGTGGACCACGTAACAAACTTGAATGAGGTAGAAGTGAGTCAGGTGGGTAGGGCTGCCAGGTACGCTATGGTCCAAGTTTTACTCAGGTGAGCAAAGCTGTAGGTCACAGCAGTAGACTGGCAGAGAGTCTGCTGGCCAAGCCTCAGGCTGAACACATTTCCTGGCCACCAAAAAGGACAAGCTCCAATGACAAAGCAGTCAACAGCACTCAGCAGCAGATAGAAACATAGCCCCCAGTGACACACACGGCAGAATCCAGACATGGCTCTGACATGGGTGTTTAATGAGATGGAACTCTTATGCTGAAATAGAACTCTAATTCTAAGATTGAGGTCTCTCCTGTTCTGATTGGTCTCTGGTACCAAGATGGAAGGTTAGGTTTAGATAGAACCCAAATTCTGAGATAGGTCTCTGATACTGAGATGGAATTCAAATGCTGAGATAGAATTCTTATGCTGAGATGAGTCTCATGTTGAGATGGATGTCTTATGCTGAGAAAGATCTCTCATGTTGAGATTGATTGTTGCTGAGATGGATTTATAAGATGCATCCTACCCCATTCTAGCTATTCCTTCTATCGCCGAACACCTTAGTCTTAATGTGATGCCTTATACACACATACACTAACCCTCTTTCATACTTTCTCTCTCTCTCTCGTTGTCTCTCTTTCACACACATACACACACACACACACACACACACACACACACACACACAGAGAGAGTAGACATTCACACACACACACACACACACACACACACACACACACACACACACTCAATTTATCTGCACCCCAAGCCTGCTGTTTCAGACTAAACCAATATGAGGATGTTTGAACAGTAGTGTGGATAGAGACAGAGAGAGTGAGAATGTGAGTCTGGGGATGAGAATGTATTTAGAGACTAGGAATGAGAGAGAGAGAGAGAGAGTGTGTGTGTGTGTATTGGCAAGAGGATGTATTTGAACAGGAGGGTATAGTGTGGGAGTAGAATATATGGGTTGTTTGAATTATTAAACCAAATTCTGATTAGAGGGATTCCTTCAGTGGCAAAATTATAAGACTTTTCTCTTCCAATCGTGTGTGTGTGTGTGTGTGTGTGTGTGTGTGTGTGTGTGTGTGTGTGTGTGTGTGTGCATGTCAGGGTCACACACATGATTTTTTTATTCTCTAAAATCTATATTTTAAAAGCTGGAGTGGATGTCGAAATAAATAATTTACATTTGTTTGAGTGGGAGTATGTTTCTGTGAGCAATGTGATTAGCCTGGAAGCATCTCCTGTGACCTCTACACTCCAAGGCAACCCCCCCCACACACACACACACACACACACACACACACACACACACATGCAAACACACACAGAAATGTGTGTGCATGCATAACTTTCCACATGAAGACATGCCCATAAACCCATAAGTAAACACACATACACCTATACAAATTCAAACATATACATGAACAAACATACAGAAGCAACACACACAGACCTACAAAGACACATGTATAGGCATAGGTATGTTTACTTCAAACACTGGCAAAGCTCAGGAGATTGTATTATTTTGACCATGGCCTTCTTTTTGTGTGTTTGACTATTATTATTATTACTATTATTTGTGTGTGTGTGTGTGTGTGTGTGTGTGTGTGTTATTTATTTATTTACAGATCAAGGCCACTTGTCATGCATATCACGGGAGCTGTCAGGGAATGTTGCTATGGTGACTGCTGTGCTGTGGCTTCTGAGGATCTCTGAATGTTTACGGCTGCCGGTGTGTGAGATGGATACGTCCAAACATCTGAAACACCACCTTAACAATCAGTTCACACACAAAACACACACATACACTATGTGATTTACATGCAACACACACACACACACACACACCACACACATGCAAACACACACAGAAATGTGTGTGCATGCATAACTTTCCACATGAAGACATGCCCATAAACCCATAAGTAAACACACATACACCTATACAAATTCAAACATATACATGAACAAACATACAGAAGCAACACACACAGACCTACAAAGACACATGTATAGGCATAGGTATGTTGCTTTCAAACACTGGCAAAGCTCAGGAGATTGTATTATTTTGACCATGGCCTTCTTTTTGTGTGTTTGACTATTATTATTATTACTATTATTTGTGTGTATGTGTGTGTGTGTGTGTGTGTGTGTGTGTGTGTTATTTATTTATTTACAGATCAAGGCCACTTGTCATGCATATCACGGGAGCTGTCAGGGAATGTTGCTATGGTGACTGCTGTGCTGTGGCTTCTGAGGATCTCTGAATGTTTACGGCTGCCGGTGTGTGAGATGGATACGTCCAAACATCTGAAACACCACCTTAACAATCAGTTCACACACAAAACACACACATACACTATGTGATTTACATGCAGCACACACACACACACATTTATTCTATGCATGATATACACCACAAACATGCATATACTCTATATGCAACACATGCACAGTGCACACACACACATACTCTGTGCCACTCCGAACACATTCGTACTGAAGTACATAACAACACACACCCACGCTTTCTCTATCCATTTTAAATGCAGATCACACACGCACTTAGCACAGACATAACAGTAATAAAGACATACTCATTCTACATGGAACATTCATCCACTCACACACTCTATATGCATGTGCATCAGCCAAGATAACAGCAACAACACCTGCAAGCAGACGGGCGTTGGTGTTGCCCCCCGTCTAGATCTGTCCTCCACGTCTGGAGCACTTCTGTTCCAGAGTCGGCTGTTATCTCTGTGACTTCATCTGCATGAGTCATTATTACCGATCACTGGCTGGCCATGTAAACAAGGACCAGACGGCTCAGGGTCGTTGGGAATAGATATGAGTGTGCACATTTGAATACGCACTAACAAAATGTCTGACCTCCAAAGCTAATTCATCTGTGGTGGAGATGAAAGGACGGCACCTCTCCTGCAGAGAAGGATATTGTGTCAGCAGCTCTTGTAGATGTTCCACGCAGGCTGTCTGGTTTGGATCTCCTGCTGTGAGCTGCCAGCCTCTGCTGCTCGTCTGCTGGTTGTCTGTATGTATGCTCACATTGATCTGGCTCGCCATAAAGAAACACAAGAGTGGGGTTACTGATGATTGCCATTACTCCTGACACCATGGTCTATCATTTCTACTTGTCTAGGTACTTGAGGCAGCGTTAGAGATTAACTGACTAATCTACGTGTATGGGCTCATTTACAAACATAGCAGCCCCTCTTGGTTTGAAGTGTTTGGTATGATGGCCCTACTGCTAAGGTCAACTTTAAATACAATGTAGACTTTACATCAGTACATTTTGATGTTAAGTAAAGGGAAATTACATGTGATAACATGTGTTTAAATGAGAGGAGATGGTGTGTGAAAAGGTTTTTTTTATAACATGTTTATAAAGGTGCTTAAGACAGAGATTATTAAAGGGACACCAGG